>NC_057806.1:86026159-86326159 GCF_018294505.1 Triticum aestivum | reverse complement strand
AGCCGTTTCTTCAGCGGAAGTGGGTCAGGCCCCTCTCGTGGGGCCTTTCCCTTCTATTCTGCAGAAAACCAGCGGATTGGTGCCATTGGCGTAAGCAGAAGCAAGAACGAGGAAGAAGAAGGAAAGGAGCGGCAGCAAGTGATGGACTGAAGGGACTCGCGCAGCCTCGTACTTATAGCCGGAGGAGGCCAACCGTCGACCACCACGATCGCAGGTAATCATGACCGGTTTCTCTACATGCAGGGACATGTCATGTCGTGCGGTTGCCGAGGCGTCATGGGGAAGCGCAGATGCCCATGTCCAATCAATCGCCATGCGGCGCCCAAGGCCGCAGGCTGTTAGGGCCCGTGGCGCTTCGTGCTTGCCCCTTCGCTTCCCTGTTAGGGCCCGGGGCAACCGTCAGCGTTCTGGGAACGGGGGTCCCCAGACTTGCCTGCCTGCGGCCTGCAGCGTGGCTCAAGTGGGGGCCCAACGTGGCCCATCTTCAGCAGTTTAATCTCAAGACCCTCGCAAGGGGCCAAGCCTCGCGAGGCAGACGACCAGAAGCTTCCTCAGAGGCGGCCTCATCAGGCAGGCTTGCGAGGAGGCGGAGAGATCAAGGCAGGGGTACCTCACGAGGAGCCCGTGACGCAAGCCATGACAATCGAGACCAGGCGGGCGCCGGCCTGTGCAGTGTCCTTGCTTCCCCTTTGGTGCAAAGGGGGCAAGCACAGGCCAAGGCACCAGGCAAAGGTTACCATTCCGGTGCAACAAGACCAAGACAAGCAGAGCGGCAGGACGGAGGTCACCGTGGAGACCAAGAAGGCGTCATCACCAGTGCTTTTGGCAGCCGAAGACCACCTTTGGTCAGGATAACTTGTACTAGATGTTCCCCTTCAAAATGGCCAATTGTTGGCGCCCTTCCCACTCATTATTTGGGGAGAGGCCCAGGGCCTCTATAAATAGAGCTAGCCACCACAGAGTAAAAAGAGAGAGAGACCGAAAAAGAGAGATAGAGAGAGAGAGAGGCGACTGAACTCGCCCAAGCAATTCATCGCACCAGCTCAAGAACACCCCTCGCGAGGCTGTTCTTCCCTTGTACTGTTCCTCATCAGCCCCTAAGGCAATCTACCACACCACACACTGGAGTAGGGTATTACACCACAATGGTGGCCCGAACTAGTATAAACCTTGTGTCCCATGTGTTGTTCATTGTTTCCAACTTAGATCACGCGAGGAGATTGGACGCAGATCGGTAGGTGAGAGATCTCCACGCGCACCCCAGTGTTTGAACCTCAAGGGTCTGCCGGAACCCGAAATCCGACAACAGCCAGGGCTCTCCCAGAGGTGACGTTGTCCTTGACAATGAGGCGAGCCATCCTCCTTATGATAATGACACAGTGGAACTCTCAATGAAAGCACCAATGTCGGTGTCAAAACCGGTGGATCTCGGGTAGGGGGTCCCAAACTGTGCGTCTAAGGTGGATGGTAACAGGAGGAAGGGGACACGATGTTTACCCAGGATCGGGCCCTTTTGATGGAGGCAAAACCCTACGTCCTACTTGATTGATATTGATCATGTGTGTAGTACAAGAGTAGATCTACCACAAGATCAGAGAGGCTAAACCCTAGAAGCTAGCCTATGGTATGATGTATGTTGTCCTACGGACTAAAACCCTCTGGTTTATATAGACACCGGAGGTGGCTAGGTTACACAAGGTCGGTTACAAAGGAGGAGATATACATATCTGTATTTCCTAGCTTGCCTTCCACGCCATGTAGAGTCCCATCCGGACACGGGACGAAGTTTTCAATCTTGTATCTTCATAGTCCAACAGTCCGGCCAAAGGATATAGTCCGATTGTCCGGAGACCCCCTAATCCAGGACTCCCTCAGACATCTATGCGATGGAGCCCGTCGCCCCAAAGTTCAACCCGTGGTCCGCTTGTCCGATCACCTTTGATCGCAGGGACGACCACCCCACTAGTATCCGAAGGATCCGCCGCACTGGTCCTAGACCCCATGATCAACGGATTTCACCTCACTCGAGTCCTTATGGACGGCGGCAGCAGCCTGAACCTGCTCTATCAGGATACAGTGCGAAAAATGGGTATCGATCCCTCGAGGATCAAACCCACCAAAACCACCTTTAAGGGCGTCATCCCAGGTATAGAGCCCCATTGCACGGGCTCAATCAAACTGGAAGTAGTCTTCGCATCACCGGACAACTTCCGAAGCGAGGAGTTAATCTTCGATATCGTCCCGTTTCATAGTGGCTATCATGCACTGCTCGGGCGAACCGTATTTGCAAAATTCGATGTAGTACCGCATTACGCATACCTCAAGCTCAAGATGCCAGGACCTAGGAGGGTCATAACAGTGAACAGAAACACAGAACGCTCGGTCCGCACGGAAGAGCACACTGCGGCCCTCGCAGCAGAAGCACAAAGTAGCCTTTTAAGGTAAACCATTAATTCGGCGATGCAGCCCCCGGACACCTTCAAGCGAGTCCGGAGTAAACGGGAACAGGATCACCTAGCACGTTCAGAGCTCGCCTAGCAATTCGGCCCCCGTCCCAGTCCCAGTCAAGCGACGAAGTCCTTGCCGCGCGTATGTAATTACGCACTGAAAATACCATGGACATAGGCGAGGGCACGATCAGGGCACGTCCCGCAATGCGGCGTAACCGCCCTAGGGGTTGTATACCTTTATCGTTGTTTCTCTTTCAGGACCTAACTCTCTGGAAGCCCTTTCCGGCAGTACGATTGACAGACACTTTACGGGAAGGAACAACCAAGGAGGCAAGTAGCTAAGATGTACACGGGAACCCTCAGGTGCTCTCTAATAATAATTGATATACCCGCTTTCTACTATCCATACGCAGCATGCCGTTGGATAGGACATGTCAAATAGTCCTACTTTCTGCTTATTGCACTACTTGTACCAATATGCTCCGACGTATTATTTAAATAACAATGCATAGCATTAGTCTATTATTACATTATTCATCCTTTTTATTTTTATATGTTCATTTACAACAATCTGTACCCGTACATTTGGGTACGGTCAGTACGCCAGGGGCTTCTGTTTAACCCATAATACGGCGCGAGAAGTCCGAACACTTTCGACAGTGCGGCACCCCGAACTTATAGCATTATATGCATCAGCTCCGAATCATGTCTTGGGTCAATAGTTGGGTTTGCCCGGCTCCCATGCTTTGGTACCTTACGTTCCGCTATATCGGCTAAGGTAGCAGTGGGAGAACTACTGTGATTGTGTCCCGGTTCTTCCGGACAAGCACCTCAGTAGAGAAAGCCGAAAACTGACTATCATGATAAGGCGAGAGACTTGTCGCTGTTCGAGAGGTCTCAAGTCCTTAAAGACTTTTTCCGCTTTGGGCGAGGAGTCGGCCTTGCCCGGCTTAGGCGTGTATAGCGCCCCAAATTCGGCCTTCCGAATACTAGGGGCTTCACCAAAATTTAAAATTGTAGACTTATATGGCTAAGTGAGAGTGATAAAGCCTTATAGTACGATTTCCTGGTTCGTTGCGCTGAACACCTCCCTTGAAGGACCCAAAATTGGGGTAAAGAGTGCTCATATTTATCCCGAACACCCCAGTACTAGTTACATGGGGGCAGAAGCTGACGACTGGCCAACTCTCAGATTTTATAAACTACCGCACAGAAGGTAATATTTTAAATTCAAAAAGCATTGCATAGCGCCACAAGGTCTTTTCACATTACAGGATCACATGAGCATATTCATTCAAAAATTACATCCCTGGAACATTCATCCGCCACAAGGCGGGAACCCTTCAAGACACTCTCATAATACATCTCGGGGCAGCGATGCTCCTTGCCCTCTAGCGGCCCCTCCTTCACCAGCTTCATGACATCCAGCTTCACCCAGTGCGCCTTCGCCCGGGCAAAGGCCCTGGGCGCACCCTCGATGCAGACGGACCGCTTTATGACTTCAAGCCGTGGGCAGGCATCCACAAGCCACCTCACCAGACCGAAGTAGCTGCCGGGCATGGGCTCGCCAGGCCACATCCGGACTATAAGGCCCCTCATGGCCTGTTCGGCCTCCTTGTGGAGCTCGACCAATTGCTTCAGCTGGTCGCTCAAGGGCATGGGGTGTTCGGTCCTAGTATACTGAGACTAGAACAACTTTTCCGTCGAGCTCCCCTCCCGAGCTCGATAAAACTCCACGGCATCGAGTACATTGCGGGGAAGATCTGCGAACGCTCCTGGGTAAGTAAAAGGAAAGTTTCCTCCACATGCTTGCTTTACATAATGAATGCCTTACCCGCTGCTATCTTCTTCACCGCATCAATCTCCTGGAGGGCCTTGTGGGCTTCCACCTTGGCGCTCCGGGCGCTTTTAAGCGCCTGCGCAAGCTCAGACTCTTGCGTCTTAGAGTCAAGCTCCAAGGACTCGTGCTTTTTGGCAAGAGCCTTGATCTCTTGCTGCACCTTGCCTACTCGGGCTTCTTGCTTCTCTCGCTCAATGCGCTCCTTGGCTACTTTGTCTCCGGCCTCGGACAACGCCTTCTTTAGGGTCGCCGCTTCGGTCGTGGCCCCTGACAAATCCATGATGATCCTATTACTTTTCTGTAACACCCCGTATGTAACTTGCCATATTTGTATTCCAACTCTTGCCATTTCCGGCACTATGTTATGTTTTTTCCTTGTTGTCGGGTTTTTGTCTTCATGTTGTTTTGTCTTTGCCATGCATCTCATATCATGTCATCATGTGCATCGCTTTTACATACGTGTTCGTCTCATGCACCCGAGCATTTTCCCCGTTGTCCGTTTTGCATTCCGGCGCTCCTATGTCCTCTGATGTCCCTTCCTACCTCTTTTCATGTGCGGGTACTAAACGTTTTCAGATTGGACCGAGACTTGCCAAGCGGCCTTGGTTTACTACCAGTAGACCGCCTGTCAAGTTTCGTGCCATTTGGACTTTGTTTGATACTCCAACGGTTAACCGAGGGACCGAAAAGGCCTCGTGTGTGTTGCAGCCCAACACCCCTCCAAAGTGGCTCAAAACCCACCTAAACCCCCTCCATCCTCTAGGTTGTTCGATCACGATCGCCTGGCCGCAAACCGTGCTCAATTTGGAGCCTCCTAGCTCCTCCTACCTATAAAAAGGTCCTCCCATTCCAAATCCGGCCGAAACCCTAGACCCCTCCCTCTCCTCGCACCGCCGGACAAAAAATCCGGTCGGCCGGACACGTCCGCCTGCTCCGCCGGACGTATTAGCAGCCGACACGTATCCACGCGGGCGCCTACCTTTGTAGCCGACCGCGCGGGCCCGCCAGGCCCACGGCCGGCCCCCGCGGCCCATCCGGCCACCGCCACCGCCTCGGTCTCCCGCCGCCCGCGCCTCCTCGCTGGGCCGCCGCACGCCACCTCCGGCCGCTGCGCGCCCGCTCACCAACAGCCACCGGCGCGCCGGATCTCATCGTCTCCGCCGCTGGCTCGCCGTGCCCAGGGCCCTTCCTCGCCGCCGCGCAGTTCCGGCCCCGGATCCGGCCGGATCCGCCTCTCCCTCTCCTCCCCGCCAAATTTGCGCCAGAGCAAGTCAACCCTCGCCGGAGTTGCCTCGCTTCGCGTGACGGCGGACCCTAGATCTGGAGAGGTTGTTTTCCCCCAAGTCTCAGATAATTTTCGCATATTTCATTGCATCGTATCTCTGCAACCGTGGCTCCGTTTCGGGCGTATAGCATATCAAATTGTTCGTCTCGACGAGTACTTCATTCCATCTCATTGCATCATGTTCATTTGAGCTCATATTGATGCCCTAAATGCTGTTGGAAGAGTGCTAGTTTCTATTAGTTTCAGTTTATTATCAGCAATTGGACATTTGTCATTTTTGCCATGATTAATGTGTGCCTCCTATGAACTTGAGCCCTACATGAGTTTTGAAGTATGCCATGTCATCTTTACAGGGGTGTATGCCATGTATTTTTGTGATCTCTGTGGTGACTAGTACAAGCATGCAAAGTAGCTCTCGTGATGTTTCTGATTTCAGAGACTTAGAAATATTCTAAGTCATTGCCCTTATAATATTTTTATGCCATGTATTCATGCTGCTACATATTGATCCATGCCTCTTTTGAGCATGATCAATAAGGATGTTTTGTAGATATTGTGGTGCTCTATCCATCCATGTCTTTGTTTGCAATTATGGAGCACCCTAGCTTGAGTCTATCGAGCACTACTTTTGCTATAAAATGTTCCTGGCAGAATGTTTACGTGTTAAGCATTTTTGCCGAGCTGTTGTAGTTGATCCGTGCATGCTATGATGTTGTTCTTGCCATGTTTAGCTTCTATGCCATGTCTACTTGCTGGGTGTATGCTTAGTTTGTCATGCAATGCCTTCTGGTGAGTGCATCGAGCTCGTAAACATGCCTACTTAATATCTGTTTTGCCATGTTCCAGTTTTCTACTAAGTCTGAATCTGTTAATGATAATTGCTATGTTCACATGGTTGCCATTGTATTTTCTGATCCCTTTTGGCTTATGGTCAGTTAGGTACTTTTGTTGTATGCTTTGAGTAGCTTCATGCCATGCCTTGCTTGGCCATGATACATTCCTGTAGCATGTTGTTATCGTGCTCTAAACATTGCTTCTTGATGTTAAATTCCTGACATGTTAATTTCACCAAGTCTGTAATCTGATATCTTTTGCACTTTTGCCATGCTTGTTTGAACCTGCTATTGAGTGAATTAGCCATAGCTCAGAGTTCATATTTTGTCAAGCATCTTGAGTGGATCCCTGCCATGTGTTTTGTTGATATGTTAGAGTGCAGTAGCTTGTTCTCTAGATGGCCTCGTGCTGTTAATAGCAGATCGGTGCCATATTTGTTTTGCTTGCCATTTGCAAACCGTGCATCCGATTCCGATGATCTTTATATCGATTTCGACCGAAATCAATCCTCTTTACAGTGGCACTCTTGGTTTTCCAAGTTCAGGCCCGGTTCAATCTTTCCTTTCTGAGGCATGCATATGCATCGCATATCACATCCCGCATATCATGCCATGTTTTGCATCATGTTGCTTGTGCATGGACGTTGTTGATTGTGTCTCCTTTTGCTTGTTGTTCTTGTTTGGGTAGAGCCGGGAGACGAGTACGTGATCAAGGAGCCCGTTGAGTACGTTTACGAGGATCAAGCTAACGTCAACTCGGAGAACTTTGCAGGCAAGATGACCATACCCTCGAAATCACTTCTATCTTTGCTTGCTAGATGCTCGCTCTATTGCTATGCCTATGCTATGATACCTACCACTTTCTTATCATGCCTCCCATATTGCCATGGCAAACCTCTAACCCACCTTGTCCTAGCAAACCGTTGTTTGGCTATGTTACCGCTTTGCTTAGCCCCTCTTATAGCATCGCTAGTTGCAGGTGAAGATTGGAGTTTGTTCCTTGTTGGAACATGGTTATTGTTGGGATTTCATTATTATATCTTGTCTACTTTAATGCATCTATACACTTGTTAAAGGGTTGAAGGCTCGGCCTTATGCCTGGTGTTTTGTTCCACTCTTGCCGCCCTAGTTTCCGTCATACCGGTGTTATGTTCCTTGATTTTGCGTTCCTTACACGGTTGGGTTATAATGGGAACCCCTTGACAATTCGCCTTGAATAAAACTCCTCCAGCAATGCCCAACCTTGGTTTTACCATTTGCCACCTAGCCTCTTTTCCCCTGGGTTTCCGGAGCTCGAGGGTCATCTTTATTTAACCCCCCAGGCATATGCTCCTCTGAGTGTTGGTTCGAACCGAGTAGACTGCAGGGCCACCTCGGGGCAACTTGAGGGTTGGTTTTACTCGTAGGATGTCTCATCTGAGTGTGCCCTGAGAACGAAATATGTGCAACTCCTATCGGGATTTGTCGGCACATTCGGGCGGCTTTGCTGGTTTAGTTTTACCATTGTCGAGATGTCTTGTAACCGGGATTCCGAGTCTGATCGTATTGTCTTGGGAGAAGGAATATCCTTCGTTGACCGTGAGAGCTTGTGATGGGCTAAGTTGGGACACCCCTGCAGGGATTGAACTTTCGAAAGTCGTGCCCACGGTTATGGGAAGATGGGAATTTGTTAATGTCCGGTTGTAGAAAACCTTAACCTTAACTTATTTTAAAATGAATCAATAGAGTGTGTGGCCGTGATGGTCTCTTTTCGGCGGAGTCCGGGAAGAGAACACGGTCTCGAGTTATGCTTGAACGTAGGTTGTTCTAGGATCACTTCTTGATCATAGTTTCTCGACCGTGCCTTTGCCTTCTCTTCTAGCTCTCATTGCGTATGTTAGCCACCATATATGCTAGTGCTTGCTACAGCTCCACCTCATACCTTTTACCCTTCCTATAAGCTTAAATAGTCTTGATCGCGAGGGTGTGAGATTGCTGAGTCCCCATGAATCACAGATTACTTCCAAAACCATATGCAGGGACCGATGATACCGCTCCAGGTGATTCGACTAAGCTCAAGTGGGAGTTCGATGAGGACTCAGGACGATACTACGTTTCCTTTCTAGACGATCAGTAGTGGTGCCCAGTTGGGCGATCGGGGACTTTGTCGCATTTGGGGTTGTTCTTTATTTTGGTTCCGTAGTCGGACCTTGATTGTATCTGGATGAATGTAATGATATTTATGCTTTTGTGTGACGTGGCGAGTGTAAGCCAACTATGTACCACTTTTCCTTATTCATTACATGGGTTGTGTGAAGATTACCTCACTTGCGACATTGCTTACAATGCGGTTATGCCTCTAATTCATGCTTCGACATGTGGGAGATATAGCTGCATCATGCGCGTTACAAGTTGGTATCAGAGCCTTCCCCGACTTAGGAGCCCCCTGCTTGATCGAATCGTTGGCGTTGTTGAGCCTAGAAAAATGTTTTGAGTCATTTAGGATTATATATATCGAGAGTAGGATTCTTTTTACTCCTCAGTCCCTTCGTCGCTCTGGTGAGGCATCCTGACGTAGAGTTTTGACTCTTCTCTTCTCAAATTTCACTAAAAAAATTTAGGAACATGCGGGTATCTTGGAATCGTTCCGATGGTTTTGTGACGAGAACATTGTTCTTGGTGCCTCCTGACATTTAGGGGTTGTGGCAGTGTCCCGGGGAGTTGAGCTCCGAGGTGTTGTCGTCACAATTTTATCGTTGCAATTCTGGAATACCTGAGTTTCGCCGACATCGAAAATCTCTTTTAGGTAGTTGTTGGTGAGATAACCTCGACGCCACCCAGTACTGGGGCGGGAGTTCGGGAGTATCGCCATAACTCGTATAACGGATGCTTTTCGAAGGTTGAGGTAAATGATTTCCGAAGGTTTCTTGGTTATGTGTTGAAGGATGGATACAGCTGGATGTAGGATTTGCTAGCTTTGGGTGAGATATTATGCTTCCCCTGTATCCCCAACACCTGATTGCATAACCGGAAAGGTTCGGGAGTTTCATAGGTGGGAATTCATGTAGCTCTAGTATTTCTTCCGCGGATATTTGTTTGTGATTGGGTAATCCTCACCAAGTATTTGTTCTTGTCCGTACCTTGTTGTTTTATTCTTCTACCTCTATCTAAGTGGCTTCTCAATTTATGGAAGTGTGACCATTTCAATTGGAATGCATTCGTTGATTTTGTTCGGATGTTAAGACTATATGTTGCAATTTTCGATCCATTTGATTCAGCTTGAATACATGTCTGTCAACCTGCTAACGGATGTCACCCTCTTCAGGATGGCTCCTCCAACGCGTCAGAATCCTGAACCGCCGCCACCACCTCCACCTCCGGAGGCATGGCAAGCTGTGATGGCCGCTACCAATGCCAACACACAGCTGATCATGCAACTCTTGCAAGAGCGCAACCAAGGGAACCAAGGCCATCGCAACAATCAGAATCAGTTTGCTACACTCAACCAGTTCCTCGCTAACCAGCCAAAGACCTTCAGCAGCTGTGTTGAAGCAACAGACGCTGATGATTGGCTCGTGGATATCTGCAAGAATTTCGAGTGCAGCAAGGACTTTGTCAAGTTTGCTTCGTTCCAACTCAAAGACCAAGCTGCAGAGTGGTATCAGCAGTACAAAGATTCCAGAGGAGGTCGTGTGATTACCTGGGATGAATTCTGTCACGACTTCAAAGCTCACCACATTCCTCAAAGTGTTGTTGAGAGCAAGCGTGAGGAGTTCCACAATATGAAGCAAGGCAGCTTGTCTGTTTACCAGTATAACATCATGTTCCAGAAGCTCGCTCGTTTCGCTAAGCAAGTCGTCCCGGACGAGAAGAGCATGATTTATCAGTTCAGAGGTGGCCTCAGAGAAGATCTCCAACTAGCTCTTGTGCTTTTTGAGCCGCAGAAGTACGATGAGTTTTACAACATGGCACTGAAACAAGAGATAGCTCAGCTCAACTGCGATGCTTCCAAGAAGCGAGTCAGGGATGCAACTCCTTCTTCCTCAACTCAAGTGGTAACTAAGCAGCAAAAGTATTGGTTGCCTCCTCCTCCATTCCGTCAGCCTTATCAGCAGAAGAGCAAAGGTGGCAATGGATCTTCCCACCCACCCAACAGAAGAAGACTTCGTCTCATGCTCCAAGATCAAGTGCTCTGTATCACTGTCCGCTCTCGGAGGTCACGTGCAACAAGTGTCAGCAGAAGGGTCACTATGCCAACAAATGCTTCAATCAGAGGCGTCTTCCTCCTCCTCCTATGAGGTCTGCAAGCACCGTAGTGGTCAAGCATAATCCCAAGTTTGCAAAGGTCAACATGATGAACGCAGCTCAGGCAGAGGACTCGTCAGATGTGATTATGGGTAACCTTCCTGTTAACGATGTTCCTGCAAAAGTTCTTTTTGATATTGGTGCATCGCATTCTTTCTTGTCATTCCCATTTGCATCGAAGCACAATGTTGACACTGAGGTTTTGCCTAAAGTCATGCAAGTTGTTTCTCCCGGAAAGCTTATGACTTTTAGTTTGGTTGCTCCGAATGTTTCTATCACGTTGAGCGACTATAAATTTCTGTCCTCTCCAGTGGTCCTTGGTAACTCGGATATTGATCTTATTCTCAGAATGGATTGGCTTTCTTAGCACAAGGCTCACCTTGATTGTGCTTCCAGGCAGATTCAATTGACACATTCGTCTGAGGATGTAATCGTCTTTGCCGCTCGTGATGATACCATTCGACTATTTTCTCTCAATGAGAAGGGTGAGTTGGATGCCATCTCTCAGATTCCAGTCGTTTGTGAATATCAAGACGTCTTTCCAGAAGAGCTTCCAGGAATGCCTCCGCACCGGCCAGTTGAATTCGTCATCGATCTTGAGCCTGGCATGGAACCTATTTGCAAACGTCCTTACAAGCTTGGACCTGAAGAGTTGAAGGAGCTGAAGAAGCAACTCGATATTCAAGAGCGTATGGGTCTCATCCGACCAAGTTCTTCTCCATGGGGTTGTGGTGTTCTTTTCGTCAAGAAGAAGGATGGAACGGACCGACTTTGTGTCGACTACCGTCCATTGAACAAGAAGACCATAAAGAACAAGTACCCACTTCCCAACATCAATGAGCTTTTCGAACAACTCAAAGGTGCTCAAGTATTCTCCAAGCTTGATCTCCGTATGGGCTATCATCAGATTCGCATTCGTGAAGAAGATATCCCCAAGACAGCATTCAGAACAAGCTATGGTTCATATGAATACACTGTCATGTCTTTCGGCCTTGTCAACGCTCCTCCAACATTCTCTCGCATGATGAACTTCATCTTCAACGCCTACACAAATGACTTCGTCTTGGTCTACCTCGATGACATTTTGGTCTTTTCCAAGAACAAGGAGGATCATGCCAAGCATTTGAGATTGGTGTTGGATAAACTCAGAGAACATCAGTTCTATGCGAAGTTTTCAAAGTGCGAGTTTTGGCTCGATGAGGTTCTCTACCTTGGGCATATCATCTCCGCCAAGGGCATAGCTGTTAATCCTGAGAAGGTGTCTGCAATTGTGAATTGGGAACCACCTCAGAATGTGAAGCAACTCCGCAGCTTCCTTGGGCTCGCAAGCTATTGTCGAAGGTTCGTTGAGAACTTCTCTAAGATCGCGAAGCCTCTTTCCAACCTCCTCCAGAAGCATGTGAAGTATGTCTGGTCGCCTGAATGTGACATCGCTTTCAACACCCTGAAAGAGAAGTTAGTCACTGCTCCAGTTCTGACTCCTCCTGATGAATCCAAACCGTTCGAGGTCTTCTGTGATGCTTCCCTTCAAGGTCTTGGTGCAGTGTTGATGCAAGAGAAGAAAGTTGTGGCCTATACCTCTCGCCAGTTGAAGCCCAACGAAAAGAACTACCCCACTCATGACCTCGAGTTGGCGGCAGTTGTCCATGCTCTTTTAACATGGAGACATCTCTTGTTGGGAAGAAAAGTGGACATCTTCACTGATCACAAGAGTCTCAAGTACATCTTCACTCAGCCAAACCTCAACCTCAGGCAGACTCGTTGGGTCGAGATGATTCAAGAGTATAATCCGAGTATCGAATATACTCCAGGCAAGGTCAATGTAATTGCTGATGCATTGAGCAGGAAGTCTTACTGCAACAGTTTGATTATCAAGCCTTACCAACCGGAGCTTTGTGAAGCTTTCCGCAAACTCAATCTTCAAGTTGTTCCTCAAGGATTCCTTGCCAACGTCCAAGTCTCTCCTACTTTGGAAGATTAGATTCGTGAGGCTCAACTTCTTGATGCTATGGTGAAGAAGGTGAAGATTGGGATTGCCAAGAGTCAACCCAAGTACAAGTGCTATCGTCTTGATGACAAGGATACTCTATTCTTCGAGGATCGCATTGTTGTGCCTAAAGGTGACCTTCGTAAAGTCATTATGAACGAGGCTCACAATTCACTCCTCTCTATTCACCCTGGAAGTACAAAGATGTACCAGGACCTCAAGTAGTCGTATTGGTGGACTCGAATGAAGCGCGAGATTGCTCAGTTCGTGAATGAATGTGATGTCTGCAGAAGAGTGAAAGCAGAACACCAACGACCAGCTGGTCTCCTCCAACCTCTTGCCATTCCAGAATGGAAGTTTGACCATATTGAGATGGACTTCGTGACTGGATTTCCAAAGTCCAAGCGTGGCAATGATGTTATCTTCGTTGTCATCGACAAGCTCACTAAAGTGGCTCATTTTCTTCCTATCAAAGAATCTATCACAGCAGCTCAGTTGGCAGAGCTATATACCTCCAGGATTGTCTCTCTGCACGGCATTCCGTAGTTGATATCTTCAGATCGTGGTAGCATCTTCACCTCCAAGTTTTGGGATTCTTTTCAGAAGGCCATGGGCACCAACATTCGCTTCAGCACAGCCTTTTCATCCTCAAACCAGTGGCCAAGTCGAGCGAGTTAATCAAATTCTTGAAGATATGCTCAGGGCTTGTGTCATCTCTTTCGGTATGAAGTGGGAAGATTGTCTTCCATATGCCGAGTTCTCCTACAACAACAGCTTCCAAGCGAGTTCGGGCAAGGCCCCATTCAAGATTCTCTATGGCAGGAAGTGTCGTACTCCTCTTAACTGGTCAGAGACTGGTGAACGCCAACTTCTTGGCAATGACTTGATCACAGAGGCAGAAGAAATGTGCAAAGTCATTCGTGAAAATCTCAAAGCCGCGCAATCGCGCCAGAAGAGTTACTATGATAGCAAACATCGTGACTTGGCTTTCGAGATCGGAGACCATGTCTACCTCCGCGTCTCTCCAATGAAAGGTACTCGTCGCTTCGGTATCAAAGGGAAGCTTGCCCCTAGATACGTGGGTCCTTTCAAGATCATTGGCAAAAGAGGCGATCTCGCCTATCAACTTGAGCTTCCATCCAACTTTGCAAACATGCACGACGTGTTTCACGTGTCTCAACTCCGCAAGTGTTTCAAGACTCCTGACCGCACCATCAACTTTGAAGAGATTGATCTCCAAGAAGACATGTCTTACCATGAGCACCCAGCTGCTATTCTTGAAGAAACTGAGCGCAAGACTCGCAACAAGTCTATCAAATTCCTGAAAGTCAAGTGGTCACATCATTCCAACCGTGAAACCACCTGGGAACGCGAGGACCACCTCCGTTCTGAGTACATGGAGTTTTTCCAGCCCTAGATCTCGGGACGAGATCCTTTCGTAGTGGTGGAGTGTTGTAACACCCCGTATGTAACTTGCCATATTTGTATTCCAACTCTTGCCATTTTCGGCACTAAGTTATGTTTTTCCTCGTTGTCGGGTTTTTGTCTTCATGTTGTTTTGTCTTTGCCATGCATCTCATATCATGTCATCATGTGCATCGCATTTGCATACGTGTTCCTCTCATGCACTCGAGTATTTTCCCTGTTGTCCGTTTTGCATTCCGGTGCTCCTATGTCCTCCGGTGTCCCTTCCTACCTCTTTTCTTGTGCAGGTACAAAACGTTTTCAGATTGGACTGAGACTTGCCAAGAGGCCTTGCTTTAATACCGGTAGACTGCCTGTCAAGTTTCGTGCCATTTGGACTTCGTTTGATACTCCAACGGTTAACCGAGGGGCCGAAAAGGCCTCGTGTGTGTTGCAGCTCAACACCCCTCCAAAGTGGCTCAAAACCCACCTAAACCCCCTCCATTATCTAGGCCGTTCGATCACGATCGCGTGGCCGCAAACCGTGCTCAATTTGGAGCCTCCTAGCTCCTCCTACCTATAAAAAGGTCCTCCCATTTCAAATCCGAATGAAACCCGAGACCCCTCCCTCTCCTCGCGCCGCCGGACAAAAATCCGGTCGGCCGGACACGTCCGCCCGCTCCGCCAGACGTATCAGCAGCCGCCATGTGTCCCCGCGGGCGCCCCACTTCACCGCCGACCGCGCGGGCCCGCCAGGCAAACGACCGGCCCCCGCGGCCCATCCGGCCACCGCCGCCGCCTCGGTCTCCCGCCGCCCGCGCCTCCTCGCTGCGCCGCCGCATCGCCTCGCACCGCCGCCCACCACCTCTGGCTGCCGCGCGCCCGCTCGCCGACAGCCACCGGCGCGCCGAAGCTCGCCGCGCCCGGGGCCCTTCCTCGCTGCCGCGCCGTTCCGGCCCCAGATCCGGCCAGATCCACCTCTCCCTCTCCTCCCCGCCGAATTTGTGACCTCGCCGGAGCAAGTCAACCCTCGCCGGAGTTGCTTCATTTCGCGTGCCGATGAACCCTAGATCTGGATAATTTTTTCATATTTCACCGCATCGTATCTTTGCAATCGTGGCTCCGTTTTGGGTGTATAGCATATCAAATTGTTCGTCTCGACGAGTACTTCATTTCATCTCATTGCATCATGTTCATTTGAGCTCATCTTCATGCCCTAAATTCTGTTGGAAGAGTGCTAGTTTCTGTTAGTTTCAGTTTATTGTCAGCAATTGGACATTTGTCATTTTTGCCATGATTAATGTGTGCCTCATATGAACTTGAGCCCTACATGAGTTTTGAAGTATGCTATGCCATCGTTACATGGGTGTATGCCATGTATTTTTGTGATCTCTGTGGTGACTAGCACAAGCATGCAAAGTAGCTCTCGTAATGTTTCTGATTTCAGGGACTTAGAAATATTCAAGTCATTGCCCTGATAATATTTTTATGCCATGTATTAATGTTTCTACATATTGATCCATGCCTCTTTTGAGCATGATCAGTAAGGATGTTTTGTAGATATTGTGGTGCTCTATCCATCCATGTCTTTGTTTGCAATTATGGAGCACCCTAGCTTGAGTCTATCGAGCACTGCTTTTGCTATAAAATGTTGCTGGCAGAATGTTTATGTGTTAAGCATTTTTGCCGAGCTTGTTGTAGTTGATCCGTGCATGCTATGATGTTGTTCTTGCCATGTTTAGCTTCTATGACATGTCTACTTGCTGGGTGTATGCTTAGTTTGTCATGCAATGCCTTGTGGTGAGTGCATCGAGCTCGTAAACATGCCTACCTAATATCTGTTTTGCCATGTTCCAGTTTTCTACTAAGTCTGAATCTGTTAACGATAATTGCTATGTTCACATGGTTGCCATTGTATTTTCTGATCCCTTTTATCTTATGGTCAGTAAGGGACTTTTGTTGTATGCTTTGAGTAGCTTCATGCCATGCCTTGCTTGGCCATGATATGTTCCTGTAGCATGTTGTTATCGTGCTCTAAACATTGCTTCCTGATATTAAATTCCTGACATGTGGTTTTGCACTTTTGCACTTTTGCCATGTGAACCTGCTATTGAGTGAATTAGCCGTAGCTCATTGTTCATCTTTTATCAAGCATCTTGAGTGGATCCCTTCCATGTGTTTTGTTGATATGTTAGAGTGCAGTAGCTTGTTGTTCTTGATGCATTTAGATGGCCTCGTGCTGTTAATCGCAGATCGGTGCCATATTTGTTTTGCTTGCCATTTGCAAACCGTGCATCCGATTCATGTGATCTTTATATCGTTTTCGACCGAAATCAACTCCTATTGCCAGTGGAACTCTTGGTTTTCCAAGTTGAGGCCAGGTTCAATCTTTCATTTCCGAAGCATGCATATGCATCGCATATCACATCCCGCATATCATGCCATGTTTTGCATCATGTTGCTTGTGCATTGCACGTGGTTGATTGTGTCTCCTTTTACTTGTTGTTCTTGTTTGAGTAGAGCCGAGAGACAAGTACGTGATTGAGGAGAATGTTGAGTACGTTTACAAGGATCAAGCTAATGCCAACTCAGAGAACTTTACAGGCAAGATGACCATACCCTCAAAATCACTTCTAGCTTTGCTTGCTAGATGCTCGCTCTATTGCTATGCCTATGCTATGATACCTACCACTTGCTTATCATGCCTCCCATATTGCCATGTCAAACCTCTAACCCACCTTGTCCTAGCAAACCGTTGTTTGGCTATGTTACCGCTTTGCTCAGCCCCTCTTATAGCGTTGCTAGTTGCAGGTGAAGATTGGAGTTTGTTCCTTGTTGGAACATGGTTATTGTTGGGATATCATTATTATATCTTGTGTACTTTAATGCATATATACACTTGGTAAAGGGTGGAAGGCTCGGCCTTATGCCTGGTGTTTTGTTCTACTCTTGCCGCCCTAGTTTCCGTCATACCGGTGTTATGTTCCTTGATTTTGTGTTCCTTACACGATTGGGTTATAATGGGAACCCCTTGGTAGTTCGCCTTGAATAAAACTCCTCCAGAAATGCCCAACCTTGGTTTTACCATTTGCCACCTAGCCTCTTTTCCCTTGGGTTTCTAGAGCCCGAGGGTCATCTTTATTTAACCCCCCCCCCCCCCCGGGGCCAGTGCTCCTCTGAGTGTTGGTCTGAACCGAGTAGATAGCGGGGCCACCTCAGGGAAACTTGAGGGTTGGTTTTATTCGTAGGATATCTCATCTGAGTGTGCCCTGAGTACGAGATATGTGCAGCTCCTATCGGGATTTGTTGGCACATTCGGGCGGCTTTGCTAGTTTAGTTTTACCATTGTCGTGATGTCTTGTAACCGGGATTTCGAGTATGATTGGATTGTCTTGGGAGAAGGAATATCCTTCGTTGACCGTGAGAGCTTGTGATGGGCTAAGTTGGGACACCCCTGCAGGGATTGAACTTTCGAAAGCCGTGCCCGCGGTTATGGGCAGATCGGAATTTGTTAATGTCCGATTGTAGAAAACCTTAACCTTAACTTATTTTAAAATGAATCAATAGAGTGTGTGGCCGTGATGGTCTCTTTTCGATGAAGTCCGGAAAGAGAACACGGTCTCGAGTTATGCTTGAATGTAGGTTGTTCTAGGATCACTTGTTGATCATAGTTTCTCGACCGTGCCTTTGCTTTCTCTTCTCGCTCTCATTTGCGTATGTTAGCCACCATATATGCTAGTGCTTTTTGCAGCTCCACCTCATACCTTTTACCCTTCCTATAAGCTTAAATAGTCTTGATCGCGAGGGTGTGAGATTGCTGAGTCCCCGTGACTCACAGATTACTTCCAAAACCAGATGTAGGGACCAATGATACTGCTCCAGGTGATTCGACTAAGCTCAAGTGGGAGTTCGATGAGGACTCAGGACGATACTACGTTTCCTTTCCAGACGATCAGTAGTGGTGCCCAGTTGGGGCGATCAGGGACTTTGTCGCATTTGGGGTTGTTCTTTATTTTGGTTCCGTAGTCGGACCTTGATTGTATTTGGATGAATGTAATGATATTTATGCTTTTGTGTGACGTGGCGAGTGTAAGCCAGCTATGTACCTCTTTGCCTTATTCATTACATGGGTTGTGTGAAGATTACCTCACTTGCGACATTGCTTACAATGCGGTTTTGCCTCTAAGTCGTGCTTCGACACGTGGGAGATATAGCCGCATCATGGGCGTTACATTTTCACCCGAATTTCTTTTTAATATATAGACAAGGTATTGCTTACCTTTGCTCTCCTCGAGCTGCCTCTTGGTAAGGTCGAGCTCATCCTCGGACCGCTCCAGGTCCTGCTTCAGTGCAGCGACCTCCGCAGTACGTGCGGCGGCTGCCAGCAGTGAAGCCTGCACATGCATATAGACATATTCTGATTAGACTCCTGGTTTATTATTTGATCCTCTATTCGGCTTTTCTTCGTGAACGCCAAACAAATCATCAGGGGCTACTGCCTATGCGGTAATATTTTCCTATATTTTGATTGCTTACCTGAAATCCTGTTAGGAGGTTGGCACTAGCTTCGGTCAGTCCGTTTTTGGCGGACTGAACTTTCTCGATCACCGCACTCATAATAGTGCGTTGCTCTTCGTCGATGGAAGCACCGCGAAGTGCTTCCAGCAAGTTGTCCGGTGCCTCTGGATGGATAGAGGCCACTGGCACGGGCGGCTTGCCCCTCTTAATGGGGGGTCGCCCGCCGGAGTCCGGAACCACCAAAGATTCCGGCGCAGTGTTCGGCTGGGGGCCGAACCTGGAGCCCATGGGAGTCCTGCTTTCTTTGCGCCTAGGGTCCGGAAGGTCGCCTCGAGGCGCCCCCAGGACTACCTCCCCTTGGCTCGGTGCCTTTTGAGACAACACCTCAGTGTTGTCTGTAGGGCAAGGGGTGGAGGCAGTCGGAAGTGAATCGCTGTTCATATCCGACTAGTCCAAAGAACCGTCCGACGAAGATACGCCGATACGGGCTCGGGACGGACTGCATAATCGTATTATGCGTAAGGAGAAGCAGTGCAATAAAACATACCATGAATGACTATGGTATCCGGATACTTACGACTTCATCAGGGGCTTGTCCCTGGGAAACCACTCGTCGTCGCTGTGGGCGGCCATCATGGAGCAGTCCGGCAAGAGGGTCCTTCCCTTCTTGGACCCTTCGGTCTCCCCAGCTGGGGCGGCCTTCCTTTTCTTATCTCCCCCAGCTGGTGGGAGAACTTTCCTCTTCCTCCTCCTCATTTTCGTGGGAGGAGGGCGTGTCGAAATTATCGGACGATGAGTCCGATACAACCTTGCGCCGGAGACCCTTCCGGGTCCCCGCGGCCTTCTTCTTGGCCTTCTTCACCGGCACCTCGTAAGGTGCCGTAACCAGCATCTCCGTTAGGAGAGCGTCTGCAGGATGTTCAGGCAGGGGGGCGGGGCAATCGATCTGCTCTGCTGTCTTCACCCTGTCCTGTTAAAGGCATGGAAAGCTTAGATCCCGCACATGATTAAACTGGGGCAAATAGATATCCTGCGAGATATGAAAACTTACCGGATTGGCTTGGCGCTTTGCACTGAGTCCACGGTCTTCGGTAAGGGGAGGAGGTACCTCGGCGCCCTTGAACAGCACCCTCCAGACGTGCTTGTGTGTCGTGTCGAAGAGCTCTCGCAGCGTCTGGTGCTTGGCCAGCTCGAACTCCCACAAGTTGAATACCTGTTGTTGACACGGGAGAATCCGGCGGAAGAGCATGACCTGGAGCATGTTGACGAGCTTGATTTTCTTGCTCATCATGTTCTTGATGCAGGTCTGGAGTCCGGTCAGCTCTACCAGGGAACCCCAGGACAAGCCCTTCTCTTTTCAGGAGGTGATCCGTGTGGGGATTCCGGATCGAAATTCGAGGGCCACCACCCAGTTGGCGTCGCGCGGCTCGGTGATGTAGAACCACCCCGATTGCCACCCCTTTATGGTCTCCACATAGGAGCCTTCGAGCCAGGTGACGTTAGGCATTTTTCCCACCATGGTGCCCCCGCACTCTGCTTGCTGGCCGACCACCACCATCGGTTCAACATTGAAGGTTTTCAGCCATAGGCCGAAGTGCGGCCTGATGCGGAGGAAGGCCTCACACATGACGATAAATGCCGAGATGTTGAGGATGAAATTGGGGGCCAGATCATGAAAGTCCATCCCGTAGAACAACATGAGCCCACGAACAAATGGGTGAAGTGGAAATCCCAGTCCGCGGACAAAGTGGGTGAGGAAAACTACCCTCTCATGGGGTGCGGGCGTAGGAATGATGTGCCCCGCATCAGGCAGCCGATGCGCGATATCCGCGGCCAGATATCCGGCTTCCCGTAGCTTTGTGATGTTCTCCTCCGTGACGGTGGAGACCATCCACTTGCCTCCCGCTCTGGACATGATTGGAGTTGTTTGAGGAGAAAGACGCGAACTTGGGCGATGGAGCTCAAGTGCGCGAGAATGGATAAGCAAGAGGGAAGAAGGCGTGGGTAAAAATGGGTGAATATTTGTCCCTTTATAAGGGCGGAGGAGGCGATGCGCCTCCCCACTTACCTGGTAAAATCGCTTATTCCCCGAGTGCCGTAATTGATGGCGCAGTTGCGTTACCCACGTCCGTATTGATGAGAATTCCGTGATAAGGGGACACGATCTCTGCTTTGATTAGACCTGTCAAGAAAAACCGCCTCGCGATATGTGCAGTGCTGGTTGAGAAAAATGGTTCGAATAATAACCGGGCCATGGCATGATGTCATGCTGCAAAAACGGGTCAATACCTTAGATTTGTGAAAATATTATTCTCTCTACGTTGGTATGTGGGACTTGCTTTGCAGAGCCGGACACTATCCTTGTGTTCAAAATCTTCTATGAAGTATTCGGAGGAGGAACCTACCTTGCAATTTCGAAGACAAATCTACGCGCCGGACTCATCGTCATTGAAGCCTGGTTCAGGGGCTACTGAGGGAGTCCTGGATTAGGGGGTCTTCGGACAGCCGGACTATATCCTTTGGCCGGACTGTTAGACTATGAAGATACAAGATTGAAGACTTCGTCTCATGTACGGATGGGACTTTCCTTGGCGTGGAAGGAAAGCTTGACAATACGGATATGTAGATCTCCTCCCTTGTAACCGACTCTGTGTAACCCTAGCCCCCTTCGGTGTCTATATAAACCGAAGGGTTTAGTCCGTAGGACAACATACAATCATACCATAGGCTAGCTTCTAGGGTTTAGCCTCTACGATCTCGTGGTAGATCAACTCTTGTAATATTCATATCATCAAGAACAATCAAGCAGGACGTAGGGTATTACCTCCATCAAGAGGGCCCGAACCTGGGTAAAACATCGTGTCCCCTGCCTCATGTTACCATCCGCCTTAGACGCATAGTTCGGGACCCCCTACCCGAGATCCGTCGGTTTTATAGACAATGCATATCTTGCAACAATCAGGCTAACACTAAGCAAGATAGTAAATAAGAGCATAACATAAATAGCACAAGGTAACATAAGCTAAATAAGATGCGATAGAGTGCATATGTCTTACACCATATCATAGAAAAGTCTCACGAGCACAACCAAACCAAAGCAAGCAAGGTTCAACACGAGAAAAGAGTTTGCGAGAAAGACAGGCATGGCACAACACGCCACACAAAGACAGGATAGGCACAACATGCCACATAAACACACACTCTCCCCCATTTGGCATCGAGACACCAAAAAGGCAAAGAGCGCTGCTACGGCTCCAGGTGATAGAAAACTGAGGGGCTCTATCATCACATCCCGTGGGGATCGTCTGCTCTACCATCCTTAGTCGGAAACTGCTCGGTGTCTGAATCGGTCCACGGACAGTGCTGCTGAATCCACTCCTCCTCATCGGTGATCTTACCCTAAGAACCGCTGGCAATGGTCGCTCCCAACTGACGCATGAGCTCCTTGTGACGACTCCTGGCCTGCTTCTCAGCCACATGAGTCATGTACTGACCGTGAGACCCCATGCAGAAGAGTTTCTTCATCTTGCGCTTGAGCTTCTTTGCCCAAGAGGGCTTTGCTCCAGATGGCTCATACTCATCGTCATCATCAGCATCATCCTCGGTCTCCATGTCAGCAGCTCCAGGCGGAATGCCAGAACTCGGAGCTGCGGTGCCCCAGTTCTCCTTCTTCCTCAGACGCTTGATCTCATGAGAAACTAGATCCCCAGTCTCCAGCACCACCCTAGGATACACACGCTCCCAGGCCTTCTCAATGAGAAACATGATAAATGGTCCATAGATAGGGCACTTGCGCTCAAAGATGACGGAAACCAACTCAGACCACATGACATGAGAGATATCCAAAGAGTCTTCAGTGTTTTCTTCCTTCTCATGTTGACAGAAAAGAAGCATGTCCACAAGAGTGTACCATCACTACAAAAAAATACACATCCGTGACATTTTGGGCCGAACGAATTTTTTTCTGTCATACATATGACACTTCTATGACGATAATTGTGACAAAACCCGGTATCATCATAGATATGGTGGGCTCCTACTTCTATGACAAAAAATCATGACAGAAAATGGGCTTTTCATCCTGGGCAGGCCAGAGACGCAGCTGCATGACATTCTTTGGGCCGTTCATGACGGAAAAAGGCGTGGTAGAAGCGAGGGGGAGGAAAATTTCGGGGACTTCCCGGTTATGGTGGGAGGTCGGGGGCCGAGCGATGTGTGTTTCTCTCGTACACGTACGCGCGTTTGTGCGAGGCGTTGGCTCTAACTGAACCCGAGCGCGGCGTTGGGCTCTAACTGAACCCGAGCGATTGCACTGCAGGCTACGCGTTACTGAACCCGAGCGATCGATTGATGGATGTCAACTAAACCCGATCAAGCGATTCCTTCGCTACTGCTGCTAACTAACGCCGATCGATGCTACCTCTGGGATGAATAGTGAGTGTTGCGGGGGGTTTTGGATGAAGAGTGAGCGGAGGCGTTGCCTCTGGATGATCAGGACCCCGTGGTGTGGTGGAGGGCTGAATGAACAGTAGACGGTGGAGGGGTGCCCGTGGAGGGGTGGTTGAACAGGCCCCTGTGGTGTGGAGGGCTGGATGAACAGTAGACGGTGGAGGGGTGGTTGAACAGTAGCCGGTGGAGTAGCGCGTGGTGGAGGCTGGATGAACAGGAGCCCGTGGAGGCTGGAGGAGGTCGACGGTGGAGATGAACAGTATCCCGTGGAGTCCCGTTTTGCGGTACGCCACACCCCTCCCGATGAACAAGGCCCTTGTTTCGACCGTAGGAGGTCCGTTTCGTCCGTTTTGCGATACGCCACACCGCTCCCGATCAACAGGACCCCCGTTTTGAACGTAGGAGGTCTGTTTCGTCCATTTTGCGGTACGCCACACCCCTCCCGATCAACAGGATCCCCGTTTCGACTGTAGGAGGTCCGTTTCCTCCGTTTTGTGGTACGCCAGATCCCTCCGATCAACAAGACCCCGTTCCGAACATAGGAGGTCTGTTTCCTCCGTTGTGCGGTACGCCAGGCCTCGTTTCCATTGCATGTTCCGTCCAAGCCCTCCCGATGAACACGACCACGCATTCCGTTCCGACCCAGCCGGTTGGCTCCCACGTGTTCTGTTGCCTCCCGATGAACACGACGCATTCTGTTGCCTCCCCATGAACACGACGCATTTCGTTTCCTCCCCATGAACACGATGACGACGCTATTTCTCCGTTCCGACCCAGCCATGTACACGAGCCCTGGCCGTACGTATGCGCGAGTAGGCGTTCGAGACCCCGCCCGTATGTACACATATGTGGCCGTATTTTCTTTCTTGCACCCTGGCCGCTGTACGTACGTGTACATGCTACGTGCGCGCCTCTACGATGACACATACGCGCCTCTACTACGACACGTGCACGCCTCTACATCCACCAGTATATATGTACGTAGACGTTCGCGACCAAAATGACAACGCTACGTACGCTTTGACCAGGTGGGTCCTGACTGTCAGGCACTTCCTTGCCTGCGAAGATGTAGCGGTGGGTCCCAGCAGCCAGGGGGGCGAATTGTTTTTTTTTGCCCAGACACACTTCCTTGCGTGCGAAGATGTAGCTGGTGGGTCCCAGCAGTCAGGGGCAAACGTTTTTTTCGCGAAATACGGTGGCCCGTCCGGTGGGTCCCCGCTGTTAGGTGGAGGAATAATTATTTTGCACGTAATAAGGAGGCACTTCCTTGCTGCGGCCGTGGTCCCAGCTGTCAGCCTCTCCACGTATAGTCCACGTCCGATGGAAGCCGTTCCTTGACCATGTTGACCACGCCGCGCCGAGAGCACCCGGGCGGTGGATGACGGCAAGGCCTAGGAAGGGGACGATGCGGAGCCGGGGAAGACGCGGCAGTGGATGCCCACGCGTAGAGGAGTATGATGGTTCACTGGTTCGTTGCGGTGTGAGGCTGCCGTCGCCGCAGAATAACAGGGGGTGTGGTGAGTAGAGGGATGGTCTGGCCAGCGGTGGGAGTAGTAGGGGGCGGTAAGGCCTCTGCCGCATCGCAGCCGGCCACGGGAGGCAGGAGCACGAGGCATGACCGGCGCTGGTTTAGGCGGCTGGAGCAAGAAGACCAGAGGTTGAAGAAGCACTACGGCCGTTGGATGGACATCATACGGTCACTGGAGCTAGAATCATGCATGTTAACTAAGTTAACAAAGCCCTCCGTCCCCGTCAACTTAGTACCCACAAGTTAGCCTGCCACTATACTGGGTCCTAGCTAACAGGGGGAGTATTCATTTTTTTGTGCATAATAAGGAGGCACTTCCTTGCGTGCGAAGATATAGCTGGTGTGTCCGAGCTGTCAGCGGCGGTAACATTTTTTCGCGAAATATAGAGGCCCTTCCGATGGGTCCCTGATGTCAGGTGGAGGAATCATTATTTTGCGCGTAATAAGGAGGCATTTCCTTGTGTGCGGCCGTGGACCCAGCTGTCGGCCTCTCCACGTATAGTCCACTTCAGATGCATGTCGGTCGTTGACCACGTTGACCAGGCCGCGCCGAGAGCACCAGGGCGGTGGACGACGGCGAGGCCTAGGAAGGGAATGACACGGAGGCAGGGAAGACTCTGCAGTTGTTTCCCACGCGGAGGGGAGTACGACTATACGAGGGTTTGCTGGTTCGTCTGCCGTCGCCGGAGAATAATAGCAGGTGTGGGTGAGTAGAGGGATGGCTAGGCCAGCGATGGGAGTACGGTGGGGCGGTAAGGCCTGCGCGGCAGCAAAGCCAGCCGCGGGGAGGAGGGAGCAGGCAGTCCCGCCGGCACTTGTTTGAGCGGCTGGAGCAGGAAGAGCAGAGATTGAAGAAGCACGACGGCCATTGGATGGCCATCCAATAGTCACTGCTTGTGCGTCAACCTTTTATTTAGGAAAGCCTCAAATCTGTGGAAAATATCATACAACCCATCTGCCATTATTTCTAATAATTTACAGCACATTTCCTAATTCTTAAGGTTTTTTGGAGCCCATATTCTTTTTGTTAGCATTACAGCCCATATTGTGGCCACGGTTAAAAAATTATACGAAATTTTTCATATTTCGGTGCGGTCCGAACTGTTTTTAATCCTGAAATTTCGACTCACATTCAAACTGATTTTAAAAATAAATGTATATCAATATAAAATCCAACAAATTCTCCATGCATAAAAATTAATGTAATTTAAAATCTCAAAATGAAAAAAAGATATTTGAAACTAATTGCTGGTTTGATGTGTTTTAAAAATGTACAACCCATTTCTCATTACTGATAGGCCATTTTCTCAGCCAGCAGAATGAAGCTCTCCTCGTCTTGAAAGATTTGCAGCCCAACAGGACTGACAAAGCGACTTACTTGGCAAATCATAAAAAAATTGGGATGTGGCCGTGGACCCAGCTGTCAGTCCATTTGTTTTTTTAGTCCATTTGGTGGGCTGGGTGAAACAATGATGTAGCATCTATGGAGCCCGTTTAAATCCCATTTGGATTTTTCTCAAAATCTGCGGACTTGCTGGGCTGGGTGAAAATATCATGTTGGGCTAGACGTAGAAATGTTATAAAAACATAAACACATGATTGCATGTCAGTAAAATCTTTGCAAGCTTATGTACGCAATCACTAGGAGTTAACTTGCCAAGTTATATATAAACAATTATTATTATTATTTTGTAAGAACTTTCAACTTACGAAATAAAATATCATTTTAATTTGATGAGTTAATTGTACGTGGGGTACTATTATTTTTTAGGCTAGACGTGGGACAGTTGAGTTGGTTCTAGGGGAAAGTACTGGGAGAAAACTCAGTTTACATCGAAAAAGAAAGTGGGAGAAAATTCAGAGACCTGCTGGGTCCACCTGAGGAGGGGAATATGTTGGGAGGAAGGAGATTCAAAGCACGGCAGCCGAGTGAACTAGTTTTTTTACGGACAAGTGAACTAGTTTACATACATAAGCAAATAGCCACTAAAAAAGCAATCAGGCTAATGGGTTCTTAAAAGAAATATTTCGGACAAAACGGATAATTACGACACATAGGCTAATGCATGAAACACTCATATGATAAAGGTGCTTATAAATAGATAAAGTACAACATCTAGACCTTCCTGGCACGCTTGATCATGACGATGCGGCTGTCCGTGTACTCGTCGGTTACGGGAAGCAGACATGCCCTCACGTCCAAGATCTGCCTGTACATGTCATAGCATGCGTATGCGTCCTTGGCCGCGTAGGTTATGTAGGCTAGATTCAGAGGTACCTCCCACGTGTTCAGGTCGTCTTCTTTCATGTTGGCGTATCAGGGGTCGATGATGGTCTCAGCGAGGTCAACCATGGAGTCCTTCTCCTGCCCGCTGCTGATGATCTTGTATTGCTTCTGGATGTTGACAAGCTTGTTGCACCAGATGGCCGAATCGTCGCGTTCTTCCTTCTCTCCACCATAGCGAAGGTGCAGTCGGCGCTGCCGATGAAACGGGTGAATGCTCCAGAACCTGGTGCAGCCATAGGACTGAGGCGAGGCAGAGCTTCACCGAGTCTGTATCGTTGGTGTACATCACATTCAACTTGGTGCAGCCATAGGACTGAACGGTAAACTCAAAGGGGAACTCCTTGCTGAATTTCATATCTAGCAGGCGACAACAGTAAGCTGAGTGTGTACAGGCGACAACAGTTACTACCCCTCCCTCGTCCGCTGCACGCCCGACAGAAGATGCACCCTCGGCCACACGTCGGTTCACGAGCGGGTCTGTATTGGTACTATAAGAACAGGAGTTAGTGGTCACTTTACTTAAATTTAATTAGCTTTAATAGAAATTTATACTTAAAACAAGCAATGCATTCGCTCATTCTATCAATGCCACGGGATCAACATGCACAACAATTAGAATTATTATTCTCAGGACGCACATGATCAGCACATTTGTCGCACTTTCACAAAGATAATACTACCAAGTTTGAACTGTTTGTTATGGTTGTTGTCCTCCGAATCATCATGCCGTGTTTCCCAGCTTGCAAGATTCAGAACCAATAAATAAGATCCAAATAATAAGTACAACAAATATGCCTACACATCTCATTGATTCCCGGCTTGCAAGATTCAGAACCAACAAATAAGATCCAAATAATAAGTGCAACAAAGATGCCTACACATCTCATTGATTCCCAACTTGCAAGATTCAGAACAAACAAATAAGATTCAAATAATAAGTACAACAAAGATGCCTACACATCTCACTGATTCCCAGCTTGCAAGATTCAGAACCAACCCATTAGAGCCTTTTGATAAAGTGAATATGAGGATTAAATCCATCTTGGCTAGCCATGTCATACAATCGAAGAACTTAGCGAATGCTCTTGACCGTCACAACATCTGTAGTTGAGTATTCCTGTTTGCACAACATGTTTGCACATCACAAACAAGGAGACAGGAGAGCATGATTTCACTTTAATAGCGGCCTCCTTGAACTCAACCTCCAGCTCTACTTGGATGAGGTCTGCTTGGAGTTCCATGATTCAATTATTGCGCCTTTTTTTGCAGTTCACCTGAAATGAAGCAAAGATTGCATCATTCAGCTAGCAAGAAGTACTTGCTCTTGTGAGCTAGCAGGTTCTTCTTTAGTAGTTGCACTAAAATTGAGGAACATTAAGGTTGGCTGTCCGGCTCATGTAAGCTGCAACTATAATTTTCTTATCCTTTAGTGCAGTTCCATTAAAATAAAGTGCCATTGTGGTGACAGTGATGGCTCCATCTTGCAAAGGCTAATAAAATGTTGCACGAGATTACCAGCAGAACTTGACGGAGATTTTGGAAACTCCAATCACCATTTTGTGCAGTTCCACCAAAATTGAGAGATGTTGCCCACGCGACATTTTAGTTGAACTGCACAAGACACTCATTCCAAAAAAAAGTGTTTTGTGCAGTTCACCAAAAGGTCACAATAGCAACAAGGTGAAATGGATATCCCTATCTGCACAAAAAGATAGAAAGTAAATAGTTGCTGGTCAATAAGAATATACAAAACATATACAAAATGAAAAGAAGCATCTTAATTATGTTCATGGCAATCACGCAAGGACAGTAGAAATTTTAAAACGTCAGTAATGCTTCATGTTACCAGAAGCATTACGATCAACAATGAGATTCCTCAAATATGGGATTACTTTAATGGTGGCATTTCTTGTTTACCAGACACAGTAAATCAACAGCAGCTAAAGAGTTGGTTTAAGGGCATGGGACCGTGGGGACACCAGGACACTCAGCAGCATAAAGGAGCAACTTACTTATCATACTGGGGAAAACAGCAGGAGTGCCATTGTACTATGTGAGGGCAGCAAATCTAATCCTGGAGACCTTGTACTATGTGAGGGCAGCAAATCTAATCCTGGAGACCTTTTACTATGTGAGGGCAGCAAATCTAATCCTAGAGACCTTTTACTATGTGAGGGCAGCAAACCTAATCCTGAGACATTTTACTATGTGAGGGCAGCAAATCTAATCCTAGAGACCTTTTACTATGTGATGGCAGCAAATCTAATCCTGGACATACTCTGTTGACTTGTCCACCAGCCGCCACGTTCTATCCTTTTTTCAACCAATAATAGATCTGTTCGTTATCCAGTTTGTACTGCATTTTCCCATTATTTCCCTTTTCAACCAAGAGACCGGTTGGGTATCCGGTCTCTACTACTTTCACCATATTATTTCCTCTTTGAATCAAGTCCTAGATTCATGCTACAACTTTCCCCCCTTTCTTCGTTGTTTGAACAAAGCCCTAGATTCGAATGCATGAAGTAGCTTTACCTCTAATAATACTAAAATTTTAGGTGGCTTTCGAAGAGCTGATGGGAGTAGAAAAAGATGCACATGCAGACACGTGGGGAGCTGGGGCAGTAGAGCAAGGCCGCTTTCGAAGAACTTATACCTGAGGGTCACCGGGGTGTCGGCGGCAGCAGGTCCGATCTACGGACAATACGGCAAGGAGGAATAAGGGTCGGAGGACCTCCCGAGCCGGCCATGTGTCGGAGAGAACGGCACAGGCAGAGGATCGGGCCCCTCCGGCAGCTGTGGGTTTCCTCCCTCGACGGCGATGACCGCGTGAACGATGCACCTTTTAGTCCTCTACACACACCGGCCGAAGGGATCCGGCCGGATCTGTGACCAGCGGTGAGCAGAGAGAAAATGTCGCTACCGCTGTCTTGTTTATATCTGGAGAGCATGAGAGAATGAAGAGAGCAACCCTAGTAAAGCAAGCGCTCAGGCCCCTACGTCCATATATAGTGGAGTGATTATCTTTTTTTCTCTCCACAACAAGCGTTTCAATTTGTGTACGTGGCATTAAAGAAAAGAAACTCTCTATTTAAGGTGACTATTGTACGACTCCTACTTACTACTAGTAGTACTACAGTGTTGTTCACTTGTGCTCCCTGCCCCTCCATTCATTGAACAACCCCACGGGTGAATAAACATATAGTAAGTACTGTATTTATATAGAACGAACAAGCTCGATCTATTTTCGCGTAGTTAAAAGTTGAGGGCGGGGCTTTTCCTGGGCAGTACGCGCGGTAGTTTTCGGGTAGGGCCAGAAGACTATTTTATTTTATTTTTTAAAAACTTTGAGATGGCCACATAGCATGGAGCCGACCCCAATGATTTTAAGCTTACAGGCACGGTACACGCTATCCAAGACTACTCTACACATGAAACTGCCATACGAGCGTCCGGGCTGCGCTTGGCTCTTCGCCTCTTCGGGAAGACAAACAATGATGGAATACTACTGCACTAGAGGAGTACTACAGTACGCTTCTGGCCATCTGACACCGATTGAACTGCTGCATGTCCACTGCGTGCGGGAGGGAGAGCGTGTAGCGAAAGCTTCTCCTAGTCTTGCCAGCCACCACGCTCATGGGCGAGGGAGGGACGCTCCTGCCTTTGCGTGTATGACAGGTGGGCCCGACAGGTGTGTGGCTAACCTGTCATACAGCCAAAGGCAGGTGCAGTTAAGTCCGCGAGGGAGAGGATAATCAAACTTCTCGTTAATGTACGAGTTGACGCGACACATCAAAGCACTGCACTCGATATATTTCAATAATTTGCGTGTGTGACTCCCAAATGCAGAGGCTGGGGGTCATTATCCTCCTTTTTGAGAAAAAACATACGCGCGTGTCAGAGGATGAGTGCATGCGTGCACCTCTTCTCTTCCTGTATAACATACTACTAAACTCATAGTACAAGTTTTTGTGGGTGGCACGATGGTGCGTGCGAGAAGTCCCGAGAGATAGGTTTAATGCGCCTGAAAAAAGACTAGCCTAGAGCTCGCCACGCGGCTATTGTTTTTCTCAAAAAATTATGTTTATCAATGCATTAATTGCAATGCATCAATGCATAAAGTACATGCATTGGTCAATTTTCTCTTAATACTTGCATGCAATGATTTAATGCACCTTGGAATCTGAACATGTGTTGGGGAACAACCAAATTGATCCTTATAAAATGGAAAAACTAAAATTTTCAGATAAGCCCTATAAAACCAGAAAGGAGGGAGTAGAAAAAGTAGTACTCCATCCGGGAATAGTGCCGCACTTCGAAACTAGAACCGTCAATAAATTTTGAGCTTGCGTCTTGTCACATTCCAAATTACTCCACGCTATATTGAATTGCAAACCTGTTCACACCGATCACAACCTAAACGGTTTCCCACTCAGGAGAGTATTAGTACTCGGTTATGAATACTAGTATGCCAAGATGACTGCACATTCCTCCTCAACTCCTCATCCACGAAAACAAACAAGTCATTTAGCATCCTTCCCTTGCATCTACCATGGCCAGCGTGAGTTCTGGGTCGAGAGATTGCCACCAGGGAGAGGCGAGCATGGAAGCGGAAGCACGAGAGATGTCCCGCCTCGCTGCGAGAGCAGCCGACATGTCCCGCTGCGCGGAAGTAGCAGCACAGAGGTCCCGCCGTGCCGCTGAAGCAGCACGGAGGTCCCGCCGCGCCGTCGATGCAGCAGACTAGTCTGGCCACGCCGCGGAAGCAGCAGAGATGTCCTGCCGCACCACGAATGCAGCAGAGATGTCCCGCCGCACCGCGGCGGCCTGGGAAAATTTCTCGCGGGCAGGCGACGACTGTTACAAGCGCATGCATGCGATCATCCATAGCCAGATGGATCAGATCTCCGGCTCCGCGAGGTTGCAGGACGACATGATAGCCTCGTTTGAACAGGCTACCGGCGTCATCCGGCAACTAAGGGAGGGAAATGACAGGCTCCGGGCCGAGTGCGACCTGCTGAGGGAGAAGATCGTCCGAAATGCAGACCAGCAGGAGGAGACAAGTGCCTTGTTGAAGAGGACCGGCGTCATCGTCAAGAAACTTATGGACGAGAATGACATGCTCCGCAACGAGCACCAAAGGCTGGTGGAGGAATCCGTGGATGTTCTCAAGCAGCGTCTTGAGGACACGAAAGAGCTCATCGCCGCTCGCCGCGGAGACTAGTTTCCTGGTTTTTTTGATGTAATAATTGGTTTAGGATGTGCATTGTGTCGGTAGTTGTGAAATGTTGGGTTCTAGCGCAGATGTTTGGCCTTTGTTGGCCTCTTGGGATGTTGTGATTTCAATCTGGTAGCTTTTAGTCCTTCGTGTTAGGCTGGAGTTGTGCTGAACTTCTTGTGAATTGTGGTGGTTTTCAGTAATGAAAATCGGAAGGGGCAAGCCCTTCTTTGATAAAAAAATTAATCATCCTTATATATTCATCAGTCTTGGTATAAGTCGCAGTAGATGCTATATAGGTCCATCGGATCTTACATCAAGATCTGTGCTTTCAGATTTTCTTTTTTCTCTCTTAAATCTCAGTCGAGTGAGACATAGCCACGCCATTAAACAGAGGCTTGGGCGCCATTAATGGAGACCTGGGGAGAGAGGTGGATGGCAGATTGAGGTCAAGGGCTCTCCTCCCAATAAGCACGCACAGGGGTCTGATCGCATGCCTCTCGTACTCAAATAGCTACCCTACATGGCACCTCCTAGCTAATAAAAATGGGGACGCGTGGCGGCACGTAAATGGTACTAGTAAGTAGAACGCCCACGGTTTCAATAATACTTGTGTTTCCGATTGTAACATGACAGCACTTGTTCCAAAATGACTTTGTTGATTGTTAATCTATGCGCCTTCGCAAATCGGACTGCAAATTTACCACAGCATGTTGGTGCCATGTGATGGCACCAAGCCAAGTTTCATTATTTTCATGCGTGTTTTGGATTTACAGGAATTAAAAAACTAAGTTTCTCAATGTTTCCAACCCAGCCACGACGCCCAGAATTTTGAATTTCATTCCCATTTCTTGCATGGAACCTAGAAATTTACCCGAGGACACACATGTGATTTTTGAACCAACTTTGGTGCACTGGAACATGTGCTTGTATTTCAAATTTGAATTATGCTCACAAAGGTGACACATTCCCTCCCAGAACCACGAGCCTTCTTGAGAGAAGCTCCAATTTGCAAGAAGCTTATACCAAAATGTGTTCCTATTCGACCATTTTTTTACCACGGCATGGTACTACCATGACATGACACCATGCCAAGTTTCATGATTTTAAAACCAAGTTTCTCAATGTTCTCGACCGAGTCACGATGCCCAGATGTTTGAATTTTATTCTCATTTCTTGCATGGGACCTACTCCCTCCTTCCATCTATATAGGGCCTAATGTGTTTTTCAAGACAACCGATGACTATTGACAAGATTAATAGCACATAAGATGTATACTATGAAAATTATATTATTGGAAGCTCCTTTGACATACAAAATTGAAGGTATGCTTTGTGTAAGTTGCATGTCATATATTATTGCTCTAACATTTGGTCAAAGTTAGCCTCGAAATATGCATTAGGACCTATATAGATGGAAGGAGGGAGTAGAAATTCACCCGAGGACACAAATGTGATTTTTCAACCAACTTTGGTGCACGGGAGCATGTGCTTGTAGCTCAAATTTGAACTATGCACATTAAATGACCAAAAACTCAATTAATGTGTAAATAAGGCCAAACGAAGCCGGAATAATTCCAAAATTTAATAGGGCACTCATGTAGTTCTATGTTGCCTTTGTAAATAAACTCAAGGGGGACAACGTATATCGTTTCGCACTCAAAGGTGGCACGTTCCCTCTCAGAACCACGAGCCTTCTTGAGAGAATCTTCGGTTTGCAAAATCTTATACCAAAATTTGTTCCAATTTGGCCAATTTTTTTACCACAACATGGTAGTACCATGACATGACATCCATGCAAAGTTTCATGATTTTCAGACGTGTTTTGGATTTATAAGAATTTTAAAACCATGTTTCTCAATGTTCTCGGTCGAGCCACAATGCCCAGATGTTTTAATTTTATTCTCATTTCTTGCATGGGACCTAGAAATTCACCCGAGGACACAAATGTGATTTTTCAACCAACTTTGGTGCACGAGAGCATGTGCTTGTAGCTCAAATTTGACTGATGCACATTAAATGACCAGGAACTCAATTAATGTATAAAAAACGACAAACGAACCCGGAATAATTCCAAAATTTAATAGGGCACTAATGTAGTTCTATGTTGCCTTTGTTAAGAAACTCAAGGGGGCAGCGTATATCGTTTCACACTCAAAGGTGGCACATTCCCTCTCAGAACCACGAGCTTCCAAATCGGCCCAATTTTTACCACAACATGTTAGTGCCATGACAAGACACCATGCCAAGTTTCATGATTTCCAGGCGAGTTTTGCATTTACATGAATTTAAAATCAAAGTTTCTCGATGTTCTCAGCCGAGTCATGACGCCCAGATGTTTGAATTTCATTCTCATTTCTTCCATGGGACCTAGAAATTCACCCGAGGACACAAATGTGATTTTTCAACCAACTTTGGTGCACAAGAGCATGTGCTTGTAGTTCAAATTTGACTTATGCACATTAAATGACCAGAAACTCAATAAATGTATAAAAAATGACAAACGAACCCGGAATAATTCCAAAATTTAATAGGGCACTAATGTAGTTCTATGTTGCCTTTGTTAAGAAACTCAAGGGGGCAGTGTATATCGTTTCACACTCAAAGGTGGGACGTTCCCTCTTAGAACCACGAGCTTCCAAATCGGCCCAATTTTTTACCACAGCATGTTAGTGCCATGACAAGACACCATGCCAAGTTTCATGATTTCCAGGCGAGTTTTGCATTTACATGAATTTAAAATCAAAGTTTCTCGATGTTCTTGGCTGAGTCATGACGCCCAGATGTTTGAATTTCATTCTCATTTCTTCCATGGGACCTAGAAATTCAACCAAGGACACACATGTGATTTTTCAACCCACTTTGGTGCACCGGAGCATGTGCATGCAATTCATATTTAGATTATGCACATTAAAAGTCCAGAAACTCAATTAATGTATAAAAAGGCCAAATGAACCCGAAATAATTCCAAAATTTAACAGGGCACCCATATAGTTCTATGTTGCCTCTGTAAATAAAATCAGGGGGAGGTAGCGTATATCGTTTCGCACACAAAGGTGACACGTTCCCTCTCGGAACCACGAGGCTTGTTGAGAGAATCTCCGGTTTTGCAAGAGGCTTATACCAAAACTTGTCCCAATTCAGCCAAAAATTATACGTATGAAAACAGGGTTTAGATTATCCCAAACATCTCGCTACCTAGACCAATAATGTACTATGATTTGAATTCAACATAAAATGGATACAAATATTTGAATTGGAGAGCGTATGGTACACATAGTTCATTGTGAAATATGATTAGTGCTATATGTATGTTTTTTGTTATCAAGATAATATTTAAATTATTGTATAACTTGACAACAAACGTATTCAAATAAGGAAAATTGATTCAAATTTAGTCAATATGGTAGACGACAATATATATGTTCACATGGTGGAGTAAAATGTTCATATATGATGGAAGATCAAAATGTATGACTACATCAATTATAAACCGCAAGGTCACCTAACGATATATTCGAATTCAACATAACGTGGATTCAAAAATAGAAATTCGAGATCATGGCATATGTAATCATATAAAAAGGGACATTACTCTTTCTATGGTGGCAATTGATTTTTTTTTGTTGTTGAGGGAAGTGCGAATCGATTTGGTACTGTGCAGGGTAATCTTGTTCTCCCGATTTTTTTTACATTTTTCTTGCAGTTTTTTCAATGGCATCTATAGCAATATAGTAAAAGGGGACATGACTCTCTTGTGTCTTGTATGAATTGTTTTTTTACACGTTAAGTTTGTTCTGCCGAACAAGGAATCCGCACCTTGTTATCCCGAAATTTTCAAGCTCAAGTATCTTTTGTCTCACCTGCTTTGAAACTCCCGCTTCTTCAACCCGCGTCGCGCCTTGTTATCCCGAAATTTGGATGCACGCGAGAACTCCCTCCTCATCCGAAATCGCTCCCGCAGCCCAAACACACGAAATCCCCCTTCTACCCCTCAGCCGGAAATGGAGCTCCACGTCACGGTGTCAAAACCGGTGGGGGTACGCTGGTAACTTACCCTACATTTCGGACAAGCGCGTCCCTAAGCTTGGCTCCCCCTCCCCCTTCCCCCCCCCCATTCGTACACCGAGGCCGCCAAAACCCGCGAAACCCCATGCTCCTCCGTCGGCCTCCCGACCGCCGCCCAGCCGGAGACTCTTACCCAACTACGTCGTCCACCGCAACAGCTCGCCGTGCCTCATCCACCGCACCAGATTAGGATCCGTTATCGATCTTGTCGTCCCGCCGGATCAGCCGCCCTGTCCTCCACCTCCAAGGAGCTGCCTCGATGTTCGCCTCGTCTATCGCGCCACCTCAATCCCCACAGCGCTGTCTTGACCTGCCCCACCGGAACCGCAGCACCCTCACCAATTCCTCCGATGAAGCCGAGGCCAACTCGGCGCCACCAAGGAGGTTTTGCACTCACCGCTGCATTTTTATCTTTTATTCGATCTCACGGGGTTGCCGGTGCTCGATACCGAGAAGACATGGCATGTCTCCATCGACGGCGTCGTTGCCGGCCACAACATCCACGGCGTCTCTCCCCCATGTCGTTGCTTCCTCGACGGCGACTTCCACAGCGGCACTAGCTGCTGCTGCTCCAGCTCTTGCTCGCGCTGCGGCTCTGTTCTTGCTGTCAGTCGCGCTGCTGCACTGCTCCTGCTTTCGTTCATGCTTCTGCTCTGCTCTTGCTCTCGCTTGCGCTGCTGCTGCAGCTGCACGACCTCCGGCAGCTACAGGAGTTGCTGCTTTAGCACTCGCTCGCGGTGCTACTGCACGACTTGCTCTCTGCAAGTGCGTTCCCTGCTCGAGCGTCTGCTGATTTAGATCACTGCTTCTCTGCTACTAGTGCTCGAACGCCCTAAACATCTATTGCAATGCTCTGGTACTAGTTCAATCAGTTTCGACAGTAAAATTCAGTTTCGACTGTGAAGTTCATTTTCTTCAGTTAAGTTCAGAGTGAACAGTACTTACAACATCTGTCGGAGCGGTCGTGGCGCAACTGATGCGTTTTACATCTAGCACTTTTTGGTGATGTATTTTACATCATCTATTGCAGATGATATTAGGGTCCCACTTTAGATTAACATTGTCTGTCTTGTCATGCTTCAGCCTCGTCGCTGTACACCTTAGCGGAGCTGCTCCAATGACGGAACCGTCCATCACAGCGGAGCAGTACCCTCGGCGCCGTTTCCAGAGGCCTCAGATCTTCTTCTCGCCTCCTCCACGTCCAACCCAATGATGTTGAGGTCCACAAGGCTATGCCAAAGAGGTTGTACACTCGTCGCATCACTTTGTTTCTCCATTCCTCTGTTCTTCCAATTCATGTGAGCCAAACACCCAGGTTGACTGAAATCCTATGTTTCCAAATGCTCTATTTTGCACGTGCATTCCTATCCTATTCATGTGTTTTTCCTATCCCTGTGTTTATAGAATCCTCCAATTCTAAGGAGCCCTTACAGATTTACTTCATTTTCAGATAGGCATGAAAGAAAACTCTGTGTGTTATGTCCTGCTCATGCCGTGCCATCATCCACCCCACCTGAGGTGCACCATCGACAGAAGTGTTCACTACAGCAAAGATCCCCCCTCCAGACTTCCTTTCGCCGCCTCAGATCATCTTCCCCATTGCCGGCAGCCACGCCAACTGCATTACCATCATCGACTGAGCAGATGAACCTGAGGACTACACAGTTCCGGAAGAGAGGTCGCAGTCTTTCATGTTTGCTTACGTTATACATCGGTTATTATTACCTGCCACTTTATCGTTCAATCTTGAGTTTTGAATTGCCCATGGGTCTCATATCGAGCCAGCAATGAATAGTATCTATCTACTATCTGGTTCATCTGGGGTCTTCTATGTGGTTCATGTTGGGTGGGCAACAAACAATAGATGATCCATTGTCTATCTTTTTAAACTAAAGCTATAATCTACCTGCTATCATTAGTTTTGGATCCATCCACTCGTTTGCTACCATCGGTCTTGATTTTTGCATGCACCTCTTAGGCCTTACAAAATCTAACTATTTTTTTGTTGTGCATGTCAGATATTGTACACAATCATACTAAACATGTAGAGAAAAAGAGAAGACCGTTGCGTGTGAATATAATGTCATGCAGACGCCGCTCCATGGTGGGCGAAGTGCCCCCCCTCCTGCATTTCCAAATTGTATTCCAGAGGATGATAACTATTTAGATGGAGATTCAGAAGGAGCCGACCACGCCTGTTTACCACCCGAGGTGTTTGCTCTAACCTGGCATGCTGATGCTGGTCATATCATGCATATGGCGCCTTGCATTGCTTACATTATACATCTTATATGTCATCAGCTTAGTTTAGATTTGCTTTGTGTGAATGCCACCTATTTGGTTTCTATATCATACTCCCACCATTCCTAAATATTTGTCTTTTTAGAGATTTCAACAAGTGACTACATACGGAACAAAATGAGTGAATCTACACTCTAAAATATGTCTATATACATCCGTATGTGGTAGTCTATTTGAAATCTCTAAAAAGACAAATATTTCGGAATGGAGGGAGTATATGGGAATTATGCAATGCCATCTTCTTTAGCCAGGCATCATATACATGAATCATGCATTGCCATCCTATTTAGCCAGTCATCGTATATGTGAATTGTATCGTGCCATATTTTTTCTATAATGTATTCCATTTGTCAACAATGTTTATACATTCATCTACTCTTCCTGTGCATCAGCCATTTGAGTCGGTCATGGGAAAATCTGGAGTGAAAACAAGGTCTTCTGAGCAGTCAGTGCTACCTGTCGATGCAGATTTCTTGTTGGTTACAGATAGCTCCTCAGAGGAAGATTCAGAGAGAGATGACCAGTCGTATCCCCCCCCCCCCCGAGGTGCATGCTCTAACTTGGCTGGGTTATATTCCTCATATCATGCATATGGTGTCTTGCATTGCCATGCCATCTGCTTAGATTAGACATGCTTTGTGTGAATGCCTCCTGTTTTCTTTCTATATCAGATATGTGAATTATGCAATGCCATGTTTTTCAGCCAGTTATCATATATGTGAATTACGCACCGCCATAGAGCCAGGCATCATATACGTGAATTATCTCATGCCATCTTTTTTTCATTACGTATTCCATTTGTCGACAATCTGTGTATATTGAACTACTCTTCATGTGTATCAGCCATTTGAGCCGGTTATGGAAAAATCTGGAGTGAAAACAAGGTCTTCAGAGTAGGCAATGGTACATGTTGAAGCATATATCTCGATGGTTATAGGGAGCTCCTCAGAGGAGGATTCAGAGACAGATGACCAGTCCTATATCCCACCTGAGGTGTAGGCTCTAAGTTGCAATGTTTATATTTCTCATATGATGCATATGGTGTCTTGCATTGCTTAGTTTAGACATCATATGCACAATATTGAATTCTATCTGCTTAGTTCAGAGATCATACATGCGAGTGCCAACTGCTTAGTATAGGAATCAATTATGTCAATTATATCATGCCATCATGTATACTTAGACAACATGTATGTGAATTATTTCATCCCAACTTAGGGAGTCCTGGATTAGGAGGTCTCCGGACAGCCGGACTATATCCTTTGGCCGGTCTGTTGGACTATGAAGATACGAGATTGAAGACTTTGTCCCGTGTCCGGATGGGACTCTACTTGGCGTGGAAGGCAAGCTAGGCAATACGGATATGCATATCTCCTCCTTTGTAACCGACCTTGTGTAACCCTAGCCTCCTTCGGTGTCTATATAAACCAGAGTGTTTTAGTCTGTAGGACAACAGACAATCAGACCATAGGCTAGCTTCTAGGGTTTAGCCTCTCCGATCTCGTGGTAGATCAACTCTTGTACTACTCATATTATCAAGAATAATCAAGCAGGACATCGGGTTTTACCTCCATGAAGAGGGCCTAAACCTGGGTAAAACATCGTGTCCCTTGCCTCATGTTACCATCCTCCTTAGACGCATAGTTCGGGACCCCCTACCCGAGATTTGCCGGTTTTGACACCGACATTGGTGCTTTCATTGAGAGTTCCTCTGTGTCGTCATCATTAGGCTTGATGGCTCCTTCGATCATCGATAGCGATGCAGTCCAGGGTGAGACTTTTCTCCCCGGACAGATCTTTGTATTCGGCAGCTCCGCACTGCGGGCCAACTCGCTTAGCCATCTAGAGCAGATTGAGAGCTACGCCCCTGGCTATCAGGTCAGATTTCGAAACTTGAACTACACAGCCGACATCCACGGAGACTTGATCTTCGATGGATTTGAGCCTTGCCGAGTGCGCCGCATGGTCACGATGAGCATGAATTAGCTCTACCATCGGAAAGTGTTCGGGAGATCGCACCGGCGACCGCTCTGACCCTCAAATCGGAGCCAATTGCGCCGTCCAGTGATGGGTGGATGGACCCCGCCGCGGAGGCCGCACTCTCATCAGCGATCGAGCCGAGTATCGACCTTACCCTTCACGAGAGCCGTGACGCCGAACTGCCGGATTCTTCCCCGGCCACGGCCTCCGAACCGCCTGCGCCCATGCCTATCGAATCCAACTGGGCACCGATCATGGAGTTCACCTCCATGGATATCTTTCAGCTAAACTCATTAAGGTCTCTCTCTCTCTGTCAGGAGAGCCCTGGCCGAACCATGTCCGACAGAATTGGGATGTGGATGACGAAGAAATTCGCCGCCCACCGACCACCCACTTAGTAGCCACTATCGACGATTTGACCGACATGCTCGACTTCGACTCCGAAGGCATCGACGATATGGACGACGATGCAGGAGACGAATAGGAACCACTGCCCACAGGGCACCGGACGCCCACTTCATCACATGATGTATACATGGTGGACACGCCCAAAGAAAACGACGACGAAGAACGGAAGGACGCGGCGAAGGGTTGTTCCCTCGAGAAGCAGTCAAAGCGGCGGCGTAAACACCGCTCCAAATCCCGCCTCGGCAGAAGCAGCGATCATATAAACCCAGCGATAGAGCAAGGCGAGCCAGCGGACGACAAACACGGCATTGAACCATTGTCCGACCATGGCAAAACGGAGAATCAAACCGAACAACCCGACTCCATCGATGATAACAGTCCGGATAACATCACACCGGACAGGCACCCGGAGCAACAGAATACCCATAAAAGGCTTGTTTCCACTGCGAGGAGTCTGAAAAAGCAGAAGCAAAGGCTCAGGGCTGCACAAGACACACTCAGAATCAGATGGAGTGAAGTACTCAACACTGAAGCAAAGTACGGCGGTAATCGCCACACCAAGAGCTACCCGAAGCGAAAGTTGCTACCTGAATTCGATGAGGAGGCCTTAGATCCCCCGCAATCAAAAAACAAAACGGCCATCCGGTCGGATAGACGACCTCATGGCCAACATAGAGCGGCAAATGATGCCGCACATAAGCCAGTACGCGATCCGCGTGAGGGCTCGCATCAAAAGGACGGCACAGCCAGATCCATCTACGGGCCACGCAAGCGGGCTCCAGCATGCAATGCAACACAACAAACATCCTAACACCATGGTACACCCAAATACAGGGGTGCTGCACACCCCCTATGTTTCACCGATGAGGTGCTGGACCACGAATTTCCAGAGGGATTCAAACCCGTAAACATAGAGGCGTACGACGGAACGACAGACCCTGGGGTCTGGATTGAGGACTACATCCTCCATATCCATATGGCTCGAGGAGACGATCTCCACACCATCAAGTACTTACCCCTCAAGCTCAAAGGGCCAGCTCGGCACTGGCTTAAAAGCCTCCCCGAAAACTCCATTGGAAGCTGGGAAGAGATCGAAGACGCTTTTCGAGCAAACTTTCAAGGGACCTATGTCCGACCACCAGATGCAGACGATTTGAGTCATATAACTCAACAGCCCGGAGAGTCTGCCCGAAAGCTTTGGCACAGGTTCCTCACTAAAAAGAACCAAATAGTTGACTGCCCGGACGCCGAAGCCTTAGCAGCTTTTAAGCACAGCATTCGAGACGAATGGCTTGCCAGACACCTCGGCCAAGAAAAGCCGAGAACAATGGCAGCATTAACAAGCCTCATGACCCGCTTTTGCGCGGGCGAGGATAGCTGGTTAGCCCGATGCAGCACCAGTGACCCAAGTACATCCGAAGTTAGGGACGAAAACGGGAAACCACGACGCAGAAAAAACATGTGCTGGAATAAAGAAGACAGCCCAAAGAGCACGGCGCTAAACGCTGGATTTAGAAGCTCTCGGCCAGGTCAACAAAAGATGCCCTCCAAACGCAACAGAGACGAACTGTCCAGCCTAAACAAGATTCTAGATAAAATATGTTAGATCCACAACACCCCCGATAAGCCTGCAAATCATACCCATAGAAAATGTTGGATTTTCAAGTAGTCTGACAAGCTCAATGCCGGACATAAGGGGCAGGATACACCAAGCGAAGACGAGGACGAGCCTCACAAGCAAAGCACTGGGGAACAGAAGAAATTCCCATCAGAAGTCAAAATAGTAAACGTGTTACACGTAACAAAGGGGAGAAATAAAGCGGCACTCCTAGTGACACATGCCCCAAGGCCTATCACCGCGGAGTTCTTCCACTGGTCGTCCCAACCGATCCCCTTTGACCATCGGGATTACTCGGCAAGTATCCAGCGTGCAGGATGGGCTGCCTTGGTATTAGACCCAATAATTAACGGATACCACTTCACACGAGTCCTGGTGGATGGTGGCAGTAGCTTAAACCTGATATATCAGGACACAGTCCTCAAAATGGGATAGACCCAACAAAAATTAGCCGCAGCAATACTACCTTTAAAGGAGTAATGCCAGGCCCATCGGCCCATTGGACGGGCTCCCTGCTACTAGAGGTTATATTCGGCTTTCCCGATAACTTCCGCAGCAAAAATTTAACGTTCCACATCGCTCTGTTCCAAAGTGCTTATCAAGCACTACTCGGACGCGAAGCTTTCGCTCGCTTTAACGCAATACCGCATTATGCTTCTCTCATGCTTAAAATGCCCGGTCCACGAGGCATCATTACAGTAAATGGAAGTATTGAGCACTCCTTGCGCGCCGAAGACCGTGCGGCTGCCTTGGCAGCCGCACACTAAACGGCCTCACCAACTAAAGCATCTGACAGGTTGTTAAGACCACGGACGCGGTTGGACGAGTCCGGCGCAGCTATATGTAATTGATACAGGTTTGATGGCTATACCCCTATTACAATGCAAGGGTCTCAACGCGCGCAAACAAGTGGCAATTAGGCTCAACTTTACTCATTTTGAACTGTACATGGTTTATTTAGTATAACCTACCTTTTGCACAACAACTTTTCAATTAAGTTCCTTTCTTTTTCAGATGACCATCATGCTACACCCATCTAGAATACGGCACAACGGAGACACAAGCGCAGACGTGCAGCAGGGACCCGTTCCAAGGATTCTTTTTAGATTAAGACCCTGCGTAAACCTTTTTTACTATCTCTTGTTGATACACATCCCTCGGATTCTCATTACAATTGAGAAAGATGCTGACGTATTGGCATGTGGCCACGTCAGAATATTGCACGTACCTGGACACCAGGGGCTTATTACAAAGGGCACTGTTTAGGCCCAGTTTACATCATAAAGACCGAATACCTTAGGGAGTGTTTGGCGTCACGAGTTTGGCCTTATATGCATTAGCTCCGAATCATGTCTTCGGTCAAATGTTGGGTTTGCCCGGCTCCTGTGTTTTGCTGCCTTACGTTCCGCTCTATCGGCTAAGGCGGCACTAGGAGAACTACTGCGATTGTGCCCTGGTTCATCCGGACGAGCACCTCAGTAGAGAAAGCCGAAAACTGACTGTCATGATATAGCGTGAGACTGGTCAACCACTTGATGACCTAGCGGAATATTTGGGATTCCTCCGCCTCAACGAAGGGCCGTTTCCTGGCCAGTCATGTACGCGCCCCGAATCTGGATGAGCGCGGAGCCACCAGGGGCTATATAGTAGCCCCACTGTCAAACTCCTCTGGCTAAGTGAAAGTGTTAAAGCATTATAGTCCGGTTGCCTAGTTCGCTGCGTTATCACCTCCTTAATGGACCAAGACGTTGGATAAAGTGTGAACATGGGTCTTCTGCGAACACCCCCGCATTATATGCGTGGGGGCTGAAGCCGGCGACTGCCATCTTTCAGGTTATATACATATATACATAAACGGCTGCACAGGAGGCATCATAGCACTTTCGGGCAAAAGTATAAATACAGCCTTGATAAATTCAATAAAACATTGTTTTTACAATGGGACTACATGTCACTGGAAAATAATATTCTTCGAGCACTAAACCTCTATCGAACGAGCGCCTTCAAGGACTTCTTCAAAGTAATGCTTGGCAGCCACCTATGGCCGAACCCTGTGCTGCAACAGTGGTGGCCTCCATCTCCGCCCAGTATGTTTTGACATGGGCAAGAGCCATCCGTGCACCTTCTATGCACGTTGATCTCTTTACAGCATCGATGCGTGGCACAGCTTCAAGGAATTGTGGCACTAAGCTAAAGTAGCTACTCGGCCTTGGCCCTCCTGGCCACAGGTGATCCACAACGGACCTCATGGCAAGTCCAGACAACCTATTGAGCTCGGCCCAACTGGTCAATCGCTCATTCAGTAGCAGCGGACGGACTGGAGCGTGAAACTGTGACCAGAACAGCTTTTCCACTTCGGGACCTTTCTGATCCTTGAAGTACTCGGCTGCATCAGCAGCACTTGCAGCCAAATCCATGTACGCGTCCGAAAAACTCCATAGCCGGTCCAGAGGAGCATACTTCGGATCTCCGAACTTAGTCCGCAACAAGAAGGGCTTCCCAGACATGATATCTGCAGCTTGATTCAGCTCCTCCTTCGTCGCTCTAATTTTGGAGTGGGCTTCCTTGGCAGCCACCCGGGCCTTCTCCAGGTCCGTCGCCTTTGCCCAGTTTTCCTCTTCAAGAAGCCGGTAACGGTCAACAGCATCTTTTAACTCCTCGGCCATCTTGGCAATTTTTTCTTTGCTCTCGCAATGTGCGGCCTGTTCGGCCCTTAACTCTTCGGCCGCCTGTAAAGCGGCTGCATTGCTACTCCTTGCTTGCTCCTTGGCTCGGGCAAGCTCCGCCCGAAGGGTATCCACAATGGCCGCTCCATCTGCAGTCACAACATATTAAAGATACTGGCATCATGCTACTCTTATTATGTGACGATCACCAGAAAAATCACTCACCCTGTGCCTTGTCAAGCCGCTTGATGACAACCACGATGTCGACATCTGCCGCATCCAATTGCCGCTTTAGTTTGGCAAACCCATCAGTCCGGCTAGCCACCGGAGCTTCAACCACCTGCACATAAAGGCGGTCTGGTTATTACCTGGGACTATGATGCTCTGTTTGTCGCCGTTCTCGATGACAACCAGAGTCTCAGGGGCTACTATCTGCATGGGCATACCTAGCGTATGCGGTACTATTAAAGGCATACATTATTTTATGTACCTCAAAGCCTTTCAGCAGACTCATAAAAGCTTCGTGCAAACCGCTTTCGGTGGATGAAATCCTTTCAATTACCGTACCCATTAGCGTACGATGCGCTTCCAAGACGACAGCTTTCCCCAGAAGATCATTCAACGTGTCCGACCGCACATAGTACGGACCCTTGTTGTCGCTCTCCTGAGGAGCCGGATACTGGGGATGCCAAGCAGCCAAAGGGTTATCCTCTGGCGATATTGGATCCGGAGATACCCTTCACGACGACACTTCAAGGTCGCCCACTTCTTGAGCTGGGGAGTCCGAGGGAGGCATTTCGCTCTCCATCATCTCCGGAAGAAGATCCCCCGAAGATGAACTTTGTCGAGAAGGGCTGCGATCCGGACTACAATTTACAAGCATCGGTTATTGTCTTCGGAAGTAAGGTAGGATATCTTCACTATTAAGTACTTTTTGATTACTTACAGCTCGGTAGAGGGCTGATCTCCGCGCGGACATTGTGCGGCAAGAATACCCTCCGAAGCAGGACCCTCTGGCAGAGATTTCTTCTCCCGTTTGGAAACCTTAGTTTCTGGATCTTCAGAGGTAGTTCTCTTCCTTCCCCGGGGAGAGAGAATGTCAGATTCTTCCCCTTGGTTATCCTCCCTCGCGGAGGCGCTCATTCCCTCGATTGGAATAGGTAGAGATGGAGGCCCGCTTTCGCCCTCTTTATTCCCCCCTTAATCTTCCTTTGAGGGCACTAGACAAGATGCTGGCTTGAGCATCTTTTCCAGCACCGGATTGTCCAAGCCTTCAGGAAGGGGGGCCGAACACCGGATCATCTTCGCCTTTGTTATCTAGTCCTGGTCAAAGAGCGATTCTTCAGAATGATGTCATGAAAATAAAAGGACAGTGTATTCGGCCATGGGATTACTTACTTGGGCAGCGGGACGGTTGCAGCTCAGGCCCACGTCCTCGGTAGTGTCCGGGCACTCTATTTGGGGTCCAAAGAATGATTTGTACATCTCCTTGTGCGTCATGCCGAGGAAATTCTGAATAGTGCGCGGTCCTTCCGGGTTGAATTCCCACATGCGGAGGGGCTGGCGTTTGCAAGGCTGGACTCGATGAACCAGCATAACTTGCATTACCATAACCAGACTGAAATCTCCCTCGAAGAGATCACGGATACGGCTCTGCAGTATTGGCACGTCCTTGGCTGGACCCCGGCTCAGCCCCCTGCTGATCCATGACATCAGTTGTGGTGGAGGGCCCGAGCGAAAGGTGGGGCAGCTACCCACTTGGCACTTCGGGGAGCTGTGACGTAAAACCACTCCCGTTGCCACAATCCGGACACCTCTGGAAAGAAACCCTTTGGCCATGGAGCGTTAGCAATTTTGCTTATTAGAGCACCTTCGCACGCTGCGTACTGCCCCTCGACCATCTTTGGCTTCACATCGAAGATCTTGAGCCACAGGCCGAAGTGAGGGGTAATGCGGAGGAAGGCCTCACAAATGACAATAAATGACGAAATGTGAAGAAGGGAATCCGGGGCCAGATCATGAAAATCCAGCCCCTAATAGAACATAAGACCCCTAACAAAGGGATCCAGAGCGAGGCCTAGTCCTCGGAGGAAGTGGGAGACGAACACAACGCTCTCATTGGGTTCGGGAGTAGGGATGACCTACCCTCGGGCGGGCAGCCTATGCGAAATTTCGGCGGTCAAATATCTGGCCTCCCTCAACTTCTTGATGTCCTCCTCCGTGATAGTGGAAGGCATCCACCGGCCTTGAAGGCTGGATCCGGACATGATTGAAGGTCCGAAGCACCTGACCTGGGCTTTGGGTGTTAGAACTCGAGGCGGGGGAAGGATTCGATTGAGCACGGAAGGGAAAAAAAGAAAAAGCCTTGTCCCTTTATAAAGGGGATGAATATCAGCCGTCCTCCTCATGGCTGTTCGAGACTTACCTAACATCCAGGAGTCATACCAACAGACACGGTTGGGTTACCCACGTTTGTATTGATGAGAATCCCGTGATCAGGGGAACACGATCTCTGCTTTGACAATACGTGTCAAGAAACCGCCTCGCATTATGTGAGGGGCTGGTTAAAGAAAAATGGTTCAAATAATTACTGGGCCATAGCGTGATGTCATGCTGCCAAAACGTGTCAGCAGATTAGATTTGTGGAAATATTATTCTCTCTACGGTGGTATGTGGAACTTATTTTGCAGGGTCGGACACTATCCTTGTATTCAAACTCTTTCGTGGTGTATTCAGAGGAGGAACCCGCATTGCGATGCCGAAGACAACACTGCGCGCCGGACTCATCGTCATTGAAGCCTGGTTCAGGGGCTACTGTGGGAGTCCTGGATTAGGGGGTCTCCGGACAGCCGGACTATATCCTTTGGCCGGACTGTTGGACTATGAAGATACGAGATTGAAGACTTCATCCCGTGTCTGGATGGGACTCTACTTGGCGTGGAAGGCAAGCTAGGCAATACGGATATTCATATCTCCTCCTTTGTAACCGACCTTGTGTAACCCTAGCCTCCTCCAGTGTCTATATAAACCGGAGGGTTTTAGTTCGTAGGACAACAGACAATCAGACCATAGGATAGCTTCTAGGGTTTAGCCTCTCCGATCTTGTGCTAGATCAACTCTTGTACTACTCATATTATCAAGAATAATCAAGCAGGACGTAGGGTTTTACCTCCATCAAGAGGGCCCGAACCTGGGTAAAACATCGTGTCCCCTGCCTCCTGTTACCATCCGCCTTAGACGCACAGTTCGGGACCCCCTACCCGAGATCCGCTAGTTTTGACACCGACACCAACCTATTTTAGAAAGACATCATATAGTTTTGTCATGTCATACTTTTTAGGTACTCATCATATGTTGAATTATGCCATTATATCATGTTAAGTTATCCATCATATATCTGCAACTGTGTCATGCTATCCTGTTTAGTTAGGCATCATATGTGTGAAATTGTGTCATGTTGTCATGTTTGGTTAGACAACATATATGTGAATTGCCACATCTGTCTATCATACAATGTCTATATGTTCAATTTATTTTCTTGTTTACCAGCCATTTGAATTGGAGGGGGTGATGGTAGTATCTAAAGGAGCAAAAACCCGTTCTTCACAAAAGACAGTGCTACCCGTCGATACAGATAGAACCATGGTTGTACTAGCCCACAAACTAGCCCCACCACACATAATCGATACTCTTCTAGATTGCACACTTACACCGTTGGGCAGAGAACCAGCTACAACCCATCTAACCGCAACCCCAGCGGATAGTAACCCACTTATAGTTGACAAAGGACCATGTCCACCACAGAGTATCCCCACATGAGCAGTTTGTAAAGCTACTGCAGTGCCCAAAGCATGAAGACCACCACAGCTAACCCAAACTCCACGTTTAAAGAAGAAGAGCAACTGTTCTCAGGTCAGATTCCGTAGCTATGGTCCATACTCCTTTGCTGTTGCATCACTGTATTTACTCATACCAACTACTTTCGAATTTTAAGGATCCAATTGAAACTCCAATGGCGCAACAGGTATGTTTTAAACCTATTTCTTTAACTGGATTGCTATTCTAACTTCTTGCTCTATGTTGATTTCTGTTTAAGTTCTATAAATAGTTATGTTCGCATGTGATGCACATTACAAGTGCTGCCAATGTTGTGTAGTTTCTCACACTTATATTCTGTCTATGATGTTGTGTCTTAAAAATATATGAGTTGAACTGTGTCTCTATCTTGATTAGGGAACATAAACTAGAATGATATGGACAATACAGTGACCATAGTACATAGATATATGTTTGTTTCATGTTGTTATCCTGTCCACCTTACTACTGAACCGGTTTACCAAAATGAGTTTCGTATACTACAAGCTAAACCTGTGATGTGTCTGCTTGTTTCTCTTGTAGTATGCAAACAGAATATTGGAGAAGAGCACCCCACTATGCAATGGTAGAGAAAGTAATATAAGGTTCAAGATAGTGAGACAACCCTGTTGGTCTCCAAGAAAGGTGATAAAATGATCTTGTAGACAATGAGAAAACCCCACAGTCCTGCGTTGATGTAGTGTTCGAGTTACTGGCCAGTACCGCTGGCACAAGCTCTTCGAACTCGCTTCCTGAATCACTTCGGCTTCTTCAGTATCAGCTACAAGCTGAAAAGAATCAGTTAGCTGTGCTGCGGCAAGAAGCCGAAGGACTGAGGAAGTCCCTGCAGAATTCAGATGCGTACTTTCTTGTGCAACAGCAAGTGCTGGAGGATTTAAGCACCAAACAAGAGAAAGTTAATAAGCTTGCTAAGCATCTTGTCTGCATTATTGGTACCCAGGATATTGTTTCTTGAACTCTTCTGAAGTGGTTTCAGTTCTGGACTTGTTTTGCTGCAGCATTTATATGCTACTTTGTTCCCTATATTTGCACTGGTGGCAAACTTTGATGCCAAGTGGATGTAATATGTGTAATAGTTGTGATAGCCTAGCATAAGTTGCTTGCTTATTTATTTCCTTGTTGTCTTGTTTATTTGTTTGCTTGTAGTCAATGCAGTTCTTTTTCCGCGGTTTGCTAGTGGCTGCAATAACCTATTTTTTTAAACTAGGCCACAATAACCATGGCCTAATATTTACTGTAGTGACACTGGGCCTCCTACGGGCCGTAGAAACAATGGGCCTTCTACAGGCCGTAAAAACAGTAGGCCTTCTACGCGCCGTAGAAACAATGGGCCTTCTACGGGCCGTAGAAACAATGGGCCTTCTATGGGCCGTATCATCAATGGGCCTTATATGGGCCGTATGATCGATTGGCCAAACATGGGCCACTAACAGGCCGCATTATGGCCGTAAACGGGCTAGAGTTGGAATCATCCGTTCATGGGCCGACCATAATGGGCCATCGTTAATAGGTTGTATTTTATGACGCTATGAAAACGGCCCAATGTATTAACGGACCACAAACGGGCCGACTGTAACCACGGGCTGAATTTGGCCCACAAGCAGAAAATGACAGTAACGGGCCGTAAGTAAACGAATGCTGGAAATGAGCCCAAGAATAAATGGGCTCTGAGAAGGCCGAAAGATAACATGGGATGGAAACGGCCCAACGGAATAACAGGTCGTTAATGGGTATAAAGTGATACAATATTCATTACGGGCCAGTTTCACCATGGGCCGTTAATGGGTGTAAAGTGATACACTATTCATTACGGGCCAGTTTCACCACAGGCCATTAATAGGCCAAGAGTTACATAGGGCCTCATATGGGCCGAAAGACGTCATGGGACATACATGGGCCAGAAGTGAAAATGGGCTGGAATCATATTGGATGGCCCAGATGATGCTACTAGGCCTAATTCGGATAGGGCGTAACGGGCCTTGGGTTAGCGGGCTATAAATGGGCTATATGCGAACAGGCCATTAACAGGCTTTCCATGGGCCGGCCCGCCACCTTTTGACCAAGTCAAACGGGCCAGCCTTTTCACAGGAATGGGCCTCTGTAGGGTCATGCCACGTGTCGACGTATCATAGGCGCCTTCTGTCCAATGAGTGGATGACATCTGTCCGAACGATGAGCCAACGTGTGTTTCCTCCAGCCAATGATGATTTTACACGTGGAAAATCCCCATTGGTCAGGGCTGTTAACAGGTTATCGGATCCAAAACCCGACCCGATAGCTTAACGGCGTTCCGTTACGGTGGATGCCACGTGTCGGTCACCCTTGACGAAAGCACTTCTGTGACGCGTGATTTATCGTCATGGAAGTGCACACTTCCGTGATGATAATTTTGGTAATGTCATGGAACACTTCTACGACAGCACAAGTATGACTATCTTGATTCTGTCATAAAATCGTCATGGATGTACATGCATGACAAAAAATGCGACCTACTGTGGAAAACACGTATCATCACAGAAGTGTATTTTTTTGTAGTGCATATCCAAGTTGCCAATGCGAGGGAAGAGGGTCTCCCTGAAGATGCGATGGAGAATATCCAGAAATGCTGGCATCTCATAGATCTCCTTCTGAGTCACTGGGTTAATCTTCAAGGTACAGTATGGCCAGAGAGATTGCTTGTGAGTGGAAGTTGCATTGCGGTGAGGACGAAAGCCAACTGGGTTCGCTAGACCTTGATCCTCAACTTCAAGAAGCTCCATGAAGGCCTTCCACTTGATAGTAAGCAGCCTGCCATTTGTCATCCAAGTTAGAGTTCTGTCCTCATCTTCCCAAGATGGACGGGGGCATAAAACTGAGCCACCAAATCTGCATCAAAATTCTTGTTGAATTGCATGATCCTGAGGATGTTCAACTGAGAGCACATCCGAAGAGCCTCCCCAAAGTAGTCAGGATCCTTCTCCACAAAGGCAACATCGATGGAGCGAACATCAACAAAAAGTTTCTTCTTGGCTTTGATCAGATCAAAGTAGATGGCATACTGAAAACGGTTCTAGAACGGGCGATTGACCAAAGCAGGTTCTTGAGCGTCCTCATAGGGGTTGCACCGACGCTTCTCCCAGAATTCCTTGGCAGACATCTTTGTCACAGACTTGGACCTTGGCTTGGGCTTGGACGCACTCATCTTCTTCATTTGAGGCAGAACACTTGATGAGGCCGCTGTTATCTCAGAGGTGCGGTAGCGCTTGGATGTTGCACCTCCGGGGTTGACACGGCGGACATGCTGCTCAGGATGTTCATCACCTGGAACTAAAGACACGAGCAGAAGAAACAACACGAAAGAAAGAGCATAAGCCTCCAAACAAGACAACATGGATCAAAAAGTGGTAGGAAATGATGGAATTGGGCATCCAGCGCTAGTACCGCGACCCAACCGCGGCAGTACCGCTCAAGTGGTAGTACCGTGCAAGATGAGCGGTAGTACCACTCTAGACGGGGAACGGCGGTTCCCTACTGCCATGGACAGATCCGGCACTATTGAGGATGCCAAATTCAAAAATAAACCTACCAAACATCAATCCAAAAGGCCTAGATGCCATCTCCGTCCTACTCAAGCCTCGACTTAGCCAAAAAACGAGAAAGCAATGCCTACTGCCCCTAACAACTAGATGTGAGATCTAGGCACAGAGGGAACGGGAATGGGGGCAATGCCGGTATCCATGGCAAGAGGACGCGGTGGGGATCGACTCCACCGGAGGAACTGGAGAGGGACGGCACGAAGATGGCGGCCGGCCGAAGCCCTCCGGCAGCAAGACGTCGCTGGAGCGACGAAGAAGACAAGCGAGTGGAGAGAATGGGTATGGGGGAGAAAAGAAACTCCCCCGGCTCCAACAGAACCCCCCATCGCTCGCCCCGGAGCAGTAGTACCGTTGGGGTGGGCGGTAGTACTTCTTGACGATCATCAGCGGTAGTACCGCGCACCCAGTGGTAGTACCGCTCAGCCGCAAAAAGACTGGCCAAAACGGTTTAGCTCAAGAAAAGAAACCGACTAGAAAACGAGAGCAAACACACACGCAAAACCAACACAAAGAGGATGAGAAACACACACCTCTCCAAGAGAGGGCGGTGGCCGAGGCCACCTATGTTTGAGTCTGGAGGTATGGCGCCGCGAAGATTTTAACCTTGGGCCCATGACCATAACTCATCATTGAAGCACAAGTACCATCAAAAATGTCTAAAGTGAAAGAGTTTCATTAGTTTATGAATAATGGGGGGAGGGAAGGTTCATTGAGAGAACAACACTCCCCCCGTGTCCATGCCTACATATAAACTAGACATCAAGTTGAGTATGGTGGGGTGTGAAAGGTTCAAGCAACATTGCTCGAATCAATGATATTTAGCTCATGCCTTAACTCGCGAAATCTTGCTTCATCCAAGGGCTTGGTGAAGATATCTGCAAGGTTATCATGAGTGTTGACATAGTTGAGCTCGATATCCCCTCGCCTAATGTGATCCCGGATGAAGTGATACCAAATCTCAATGTGCTTCGTCTTGAAGTGTTGGACCGGGTTGAGAGAAATCTTGATGGCACTTTCATTTCTACACCAAAGAGGCACTTTGTCACAAATGACACCGTAATCCTTTAAAGTTTGCCTCATACAAAGAAGTTGTGCATAGCAAATACCGGCCACCGCATACTCCGCTTCGGTGGACGAGAGAGACACACAACTTTGTTTCTTGGAAGACCAACTCACCAAAGAGCAACCAAGAAATTGGCACCCTCCGAAAGTGGACTTCCTATCCACTTTGTCTCCCGCCCAATCGGAGTCCGAATATCCTACAAGCTTGAAGTTTGCTCCTCTTGGGTACCATAAGACAAAGTTTGGGGTATGAGCCAAATATCGAAAGATTCGCTTGACTGCCACAAAGTGGCTTTCCTTAGGTACGGCTTGAAACGTGCACAAATTCCCACACTCAACATGATATCCGGTCTAGATGCACAAAGGTAAAGCAAGGAGCCAATCATGGAGCGATATACCTTTTGATCCACCGCTTTACCATTGGGATCAATGTCAAGTTGGCACTTGGTGGGCAAGGGAGTGGAAGCCGGCTTGACATCACTTAGCTTGAATCTCTTGAGCATGTCTTGAGTCTATTTGGCTTGGTTGATGAAGGTTCCTTCTCTTCTTTGTTTGACTTCGAAGCCAAGGAAGAACTTCAACTGTCCCATCATGGACATCTTGAACTTGGAGGTCATGAGCATAGCAAATTCCTCATTGAAAGCTTTGTTAGGGGAACCAAAGATAATATCATCAACATATAGTTGGCACACAAACAAATCCCTTTTGACCTTCTTATTAAAAAGAGTGGGGTCGATTTTCCCAATTTCAAAACCATGATCTTGCAACAACTCGGTAAGGTGGTCATACCACGCACGTGGGGCTTGCATAAGGCCATAGAGTGCCTTATTGAGTTGATACACATGATCGGGGAAAGTAGGGATCCTCGAACCCGGGGGGTTGCTTGACATATACCAACTCATTAATAGGACCATTAAGAAAAGCACTCTTCACATCCATTTGTTGTAACTTAAAGTTATGATGAGAAGCATACGCAATCAACATGCGAATGGATTCAAGGCGAGCAACGGGAGCAAAGGTTTCACCGTAGTCGATACCCTCGACTTGGGAGTAGCCTTGTGCTACCAAACGAGCCTTGTTGCGAATGATAATCCCATAAGCATCTTGCTTGTTCTTGAATATCCACTTGGTTCCAATGACATTATGGTTCCCCGTTGGCCTTGGCACCAATCTCCACACCTTGTTGTGCTCGAAGTTGTTGAGTTCTTCATGCATGGCATTGAGCCAATCCGGATCTTCGAGCGCCTCATAGACCTTTTGGGGTTCAACACAAGAGACAAATGCCTGATGTTCACAATAGTTTGCTAATTGTCTACGAGTGCTTACCCCCTTTCTTAAGCTTCCAAGCACATTTTTCATGAGATGATCTTTGGTAGATAGCTTGGATGCGATCTTGGCGGCACGACGCTCTAATTCCTCCTTTGGAGAGAGTTGAGGAGCGGTAACTTGAACATCTTGAGCGTCGTCTTGAGCTTGTTCGTGATCTTGAGCTTGCTCTTGATCTTGAACATGCTCGGTGGTGAGAACTTGACCTTGGACATCGTTTGGCAATTCAACACCATCTTGAGGTTGATCTTGCCCTTGGTATTGTTCGCGAGCTTGAGGGCCTTCACTTTGTTCTTTAGAAGCGTGTGGGCCTTGGGTTGGTGATGGCTCCACTTGAGTGGAGCATTTTCCTTCTCCTTCGGCCACAAGGGGATCCTCAATGGGTAGGATAAAACCAACACCAATTATTCTTATGGCTTGGGGAGGAATTTCATCACCTACATCACAAGTGCCACTTTGCTCCACTTGGGAGCCGTTATTCTCATCAAGCTCCACGTTACATGTCTCCTCAATAAGGCCCGTGGACTTATTGAGGACACGGTAAGCATGGGAGTTTGTAGCATAACCAACAAATATGCCCTCATGAGCTCTAGCCTCAAATTTAGACAAACGAACACCTTTCTTGAGAATGACACACTTACACCCGAACACCCGGAAGTACTTGAGGTTGGGCTTGTTATCAGTGAGTATCTCATATGGAGTCTTGTTCAAGCCTTTGTGGAGGTATAGCCGATTGGATGCATGACACGCGGTGTTGATGGCTTCGTCCCAAAAGTTGTATGGAGACTTGAACTTCGCCATCATGGTCCTTGCCGCATCCATCAACGTCCGGTTCTTCCTCTCTGCTACACCATTTTGTTGAGGGGTGTAACCTGCGGAATATTGATGCTTGATCCCCTCATACTAAGTAACTCATCCAAGGTGTAGTTTTTGAACTCGGTGTTGTTGTCACTTCTTATCGTCAAGATCTTTACATTGTGTTGACGTTGAGCTTCATTTGCAAAGTCAATGACGGTTTGTTGGGTCTCACTCTTCCTCTTGAAGAAATATACCCAAGTGTATCTTTAATAATCATCCAAAATCACCAAGCAATACTTCCTACCCCCAAGACTATCAAAAGATGGGGGCCCAAAGAGATCCATGTGAAGGATCTCCAAAGGCCTTTTCGAGTAGATGATAGTTGTGGGAGGGTGAGCCTTTTCATGTAGCTTTCCTTCGATACAAGCACTGCAAGCACGATCTTTGGCAAAACTAACATTTGTTAGTCCACGGACATGGTCCCCCTTGAGAAGACTTTGCAAAGATCTCATATTGACATGGGCTAAACGGTGATGCCAAAGCCATCCCACGTCAACTTTAGCCATTAGGCATGTCCCGGTCTTAGTGAGTCGCTCCGAAAAGTTAATCACATAGAGACCATTTTCGACATGCCCAACAAAGGCTACTTTAAGAGTCTTGCTCCATAAGAGGGCCATGGTATCAACATCAAAGAAGGTGGCAAAACCCATGAGTGCTAGTTGACGAACGGAAAGTAAATTGTATGCAAGGGACTCAACAATCATGACCTTCTCAATCATAAGATCATGAGAAATGACAACCTTGCCGAGTCCCAATACCTTAGAGGACGAGGCGTCACCCCACTCGGCGTTGGTGGGCATGGCTGGAATCTTTTCCACGTCCACCACCAAGTCCTTGCTTCCGGTCATATGATTAGTAGCTCCACTATCGAGCAACCATGATCCCCCACCGGAAGCAAACACCTACAAGAGATCAATGCTTGGTTTTAGGTACCCATTTTGTAATGGGTCCTTTGATGTTAGTAACAAGGGTCTTAGGAACCCAAATATACCATTCAATGTACTCATAAGGAGAACCAACAAATTTGGCATAAACATGCAAATCGCTAGCACGGCACAACACATAAGAAGGGTTAAAGTCGCTGGCTTTGTTGGGAAGGGAAGCATTTCCCTTCTTGGCATCACTACCCCTCATGGTGTTCTTCTTCTTATCCTTAGTAGCACCCTCTCCCTCCTTCACAAAGGTTTGCTTGAGAGGAGGAGGTCGTTTGGCCTTGTCATTCTTCTTCCTGTTCTTGGACTTGGGCACGTACCCAATTCCTTCTTTGGCCACAACTTCCCAACATAGCTTTCTCCTCAACAAGATGCACATGCTCACAACATGGGTTAGTAGCATTTGCATTATCAATTAACATCATATGAGGAAAAGTGGCTTTCTCCTTGGTTAGCTTTACTTGAAGTTGATCATGAGACTCTTTGAGGCTAGCATGAGCACCCTTCAAGACCTTGTGAGCCTTGTCAAGTAAGTCAAACTCCTCTTTGAGTCTAGCAAGATCAACCCCAAGCTTGGCCTTCTCAGAGTTTAGCACACGAGAAACAACAAGAGCATGATCAAAATATTTCTTTAGCTTAGCGTGATCAACGTTGTGTGACTCCTCAAGAGCCAAACGAAGACCACGCTCTTCCTCAAGAGTATTGGAGAGATCCAAAATCTCATCGCCATAGTCACGACTATTCCCCTCCATCTTTGAGATAGTATCTTCGTGAGCCTCGATCATGTCATTGGCTTCACCAAGTTGTTCCAAGAGAGCAATGAAGTGCTTCTTGGATTTACCCTTGAGTTTATCCATAAAGTACTCAAACTCATTCTCCTCCACATTAGATCCCTCATATTCATCAATGCAATCTGTCAAAAAAGGATTATTAATGATGTAGTTTTGATGTTGGGGGTTACCTTGTTGGTGGCTTTAGCCATGAGGCACTTGGCGGTGATGTTCTCATTGGGTGAGTCAAAGAGTGACACCCGTGGAGTCGTCGCAATGGCAACGGAGGCCATGGCAACCGACTCACCATCTTCATCTTCATCATCCTCCTCATTGTACTCTTCTTGTACCACCAACACCTTGGGAGGAGTCTTCTTGGTGAAGTTTCTCTTGTTGGGGAAAGACTTGGCTTTGTCCTTTCAGATGAGCTTGCCACCATTGTCTTCCCTCTTCTCATAAGGGCATTCCGCAACGAAATGACTCACATTGCCACAATTATAGCAAGTCCTCATACGTTGCTTAACCTTCGCGCCCCTTGAGTTGTTCTTGTTGAAGTTGGGCCTTGAGTCCTTCTTGCTCCAAAATTGCCTTGAAGCAAGAGCCATGTGCTCATGATAGGCATACTTTGTATCTTCAGCGTTGCTCTCCTCTTCTTCCTCTTCGTCCTCTTATTCCACCCTAACCTTGGCCTTTAATGCAAGGTTGGGCTTCTTTGCTCTTTGAGAACTTAGCACCGCATTGTCGGCGGTTTTGTCCAAGATGCTCATAGCCACAAACTCATCCAACACTTCACTTGAGGACAAGGTGTGGAAGTCCGCCCTTTGACGAATGACGGAGGACATGGCCTTGTGGTAAGTCATCATTGCCTTGAGAAATTTGCGCTTGATCCAATTTTCATCTGTATCCTTGCTCCCATGATCTCGGAGTGAGACCACGAGTTTGGTTACTATCCGATAAAGCTCACGAGGTTCTTCATCTTCTTTCATTACAAACTCATCGGCTTCATCTTGCACCACTTCATAGTTGGAGCGTTGAATGCTTGCGCTTCCCCTATAGAGGGAAACAACTTGGTGCCATGCATCTTTGGCCATGGCGAAGGGCCGGAGGTGAGGAAGATCTTCGGGTGGAATTGCATCTTGGATGATGAAGAGAGCATTCTCATTGAATTGATTATCCGCGGCTTCTCTAGGAGTGAAGTTGCTTCGGTCATGCGGATAGAAACCTTCTTCAATGATTCTCCAAAGTTTAGTATTCACATGATTTAAATGATGCTTGAATTGATAGACCCAAGAATCAAAGTACTCATTTTTCACAACCTTAGGGGGAGGACCGGCATGATTCAAATGAGTGGAAGTAATTGGTCCACCATAAACAAGTGGAGGTTCCACATGGGCAAAGATGCCGGTGTCATTTTTACCACTAGAAGGAGTCTTTTCACTTGAAGCTTCCCCCTTGTCGGAGTTAGCATCCGTCACCTTGTTAGTGGGATCACTCAGTTTCAACGGTGCGGTGGACAGTTTAAGCCCTTCTAGGAATTTATTAAACATGCTTTCAACCTCGGTCATCATGGAGGTTTTCAATGTTTCCAAAGCCACATTGAATTCCTCACGAGAGACCGCGGTTACCCTATCGCCCGTAGACGAGATCGGATTCACATCGAAGTGCTCCTCCACACTGTCTATAGTGTCAACCATACTCTTCGGACAGCAAAGTCCTTAGTAAAGAGACGAGGCTCTGATACCAATCGAAAGGATCGATATAGTTGACTAGAGGGGGTGACTAGGGAACTAACAACTTTTAGCTTTTCTTTACCAAATTAAACTTTGCATCAAAGTAGGTTGTCCAGATGTGCAACTAGGTGAGCAACCTATATGATGCAACAACAACAAGCACACACACAAGCAAGGGAAATAACACAAATAAGCTTGCACAAGTAAATGTACGAGATAACCAAGAGTGGAGCCGGTGAAGACGAGGATGTGTTACCGAAGTCCCTTCCTTTTGAGGGGAAGTACGTCTCCGTTGGAGCGGTGTGGAGGCACAATGCTCCCCAAGAATCCACTAGGGCCACCGTATTCTCCTCACGCCATCACACAATGCGAGATGTCGTGATTCCACTATTGGTGCCCTTGCAGGCGGCGACCGGACCTTTACAAACAAGGTTGGGGCAATCTCCACAACTTAATCGGAGGCTCCCAACAACACCATGAAGCTTCACCACAATGGAATATGGCTCCACGGTGACCTCAACCGTTTAGGGTGCTCAAACACCCAAGAGTAACAAGATCCGCTAGGGATTGGTGGGGGAATCAAATTTCTCTGGGTGGAAGTGTAGATCGGGGCCTTCTCAACCAATCTCGAGCAAATCAACAAGTTTGATTTGCTAGGGAGGGAGATCGGGCGAAAATGGAGCTTGGAGCAACAATGGAGCTTTAGGGGAAGAGGTGAGTCAACTTTGGATAAGAAGACCCCCTTTTAAAGAGGGGGGAACAATCCAACTGTTTCCCCCCAAAACAGCCCCGCAGAGGGCGGTACTACCACAGGGGCAGCGGTACTGCCGCTGGGACTAGCGGTACTACCGCTCCCCCTCGCGGTACTGTCATGCAGTCTGGGAGGGCTAGCATATGAGCATGAGTCAGACCCAGTGCGGTACTGTCACGGTGGTAGGGTGGTACTACCGCTCTCGAGCGGTACTACCGCTTCTACTGCCGTTGCTTAGTGTCGCACAATCCGACACGAGAGGCGACCCCCTCGAGTCGACGCGGTAGGAGCCCGGTACCGCAGCGGTAGTACGGCTGAGGACCCATAGGCGGTACTACCGTTGGGCACCGTGGTACTACCGCTAGGACCAAAGCATACTCATAAAACAGGGAATGAAACCTCCATCGAAGTGGGAAGGCTCAGAGGGTGTGAAAAGGATGTGTACGTGTTGATTCCACCCTAGCCTTACCAAAGCGGACCCCCTCTTGAAAGTACGGTGACTCCTACGAAATAAGTCCACCAAAACAGAAACGAAAGAGCTACACCATCTTGATTAAAACTCCGAGGGGAATGAATCGTCTCGTGCCAAAGGATGAATCTCTGAAGCACACGATTAGTCCGCGAACATGTTGTCATCAATCACCAATACACCTTAGGGATAAATATGCCCTTACACTTTGGCTCCCCTTGTGTCGAATCAATAAATTTGGGTTGAATACTCTACCCTCGAAAACTGTTGCGATCCCCTATACTTGTGGGTTATCAACTATCATTATTAAACTTATATCTTTTGGCTTCAATACTATGAACATGTGTATCACTAGTATCAAGATTTAGTAAAAATAGACCACTCACCAAGGGTGCATGAGCATAAAAGATATTAATCATATAAATGGAAAAACCATTATTCTCTGATTTAAATGAATAACCGTCTCGCATTAAACAAGATCTAGATATAATGTTCATGCTCAACGCTGGCACCAAATAATAATTATTTAGGTCTAAAACTAATCCCGAAGGTAGATGTAGAGGTAGCATGCCGACGGCGATCACATCGACTTTGGAACCATTTCCCACGTGCATCGTCACCTCGTCCTTAGCCAATCTTAGCTTAATCTGTAGCCCCTGTTTCGAGTTGCAAATATTAGCAACAGAACCAGTATCAAATACCCAGGCGCTACTGCGTACATTAGTAAGGTACACATCAATAACATGTATATCAAATATACCTTTCACTTTGTGATAACCCACAAGTATAGGGGATCGCAAAAGTTTTCGATAAGTAAGAGTGTCGAACCCAACGAGGAGCTAAAGGCAGAACAAATATTCCCTCAAGTTCTATCGACCACCGATACAACTCTACGCACGCTTGATGTTTGCTTTACCTAGAACAAGTATGAAACTAGAAGTACTTTGTAGGTGTTGTTGGATAGGTTTGCAAGATAATAAAGATTACGTAAATAAAAAGTAGGGGCTGTTGTAAGTAAGGAAGCAATAAAGTAAATAAAGCGAGTGTGGAAAAGTGGTGGTAGGAGTTGTGAAATTGCCCCTTAAGCAATTGACTACTTTACTAGACCGATAGCAAGTATTATGTGGGAGAGGCCACGGCTAGCATGTCATCCCTGACTTGGAATTCTATGCACTTATGATTGGAACTATTAGCAAGCATCCGCAACTACTAATGTTCATTAAGGTAAACCCCAACCATAGCATTAAGATATATAGGTCCCCCTTCAATCCCGTATGCATCAATTTCTATGCTAGGTTGAAGCTTCTATCCCTCTTGCCCTCCAATACATAGTCCTATCAACATACAACTAACCCTATGGTGTGATCCACGCAGGCGTTCATATGATGGGCACCAAAGGACAGCAACATAATCACAAGCAAATTAAATCAATCATAGCAATTCATCAACCACCGATAGGACAACAAAAATATACTCAGACATCATAGGATGGCAACACATCATTGGATAATAATATGAAGCATAAAGCACCATGTTCAAGTAGAGGGTACAGCGGGTTGCGGGAGAGTGTTGGTGTAGATAGAGGGGGAAGGTGATGGAGATGTTGGTGAAGATGGCGGAGGTGTTGGTGTAGATCACGGTGATGATGATGATGATGATGGCCACGGCAGCGTTCTAGCGCCACCGGAAGAGAAGGGGAGAGGGGGCCCCTTCGTCTTCTTCTTCCTTGACCTCCTCCCTAGATGGGAGAAGGGTTTCCCCTCTGGTCCTTGGCCTCCATGGCATGCGAGGGGCGAGAGCCCCTCCGAGATTGGATCAGTCTCTTTGTCTCTCTCTGGTTATGCATTATGTTCTGCTGCCCTATCACCGTTTCGTATATATATGGAGAACCGTAACTCCGATTGGACCAAAACCTTCGCCGTGATTTTTTACCAAAAATTAGCTTTCTTGCGGCTGAAGAAGGGCATCAACCACCTTACGGGTGGCCCACAAGGGTTAGGGGTGCGCCCAGGAGGGGCAGGCGCGCCCCCTGCCTCGCGGCCACCTCGGGCATCATCTCGCGTGGATTTTTCTTCTGGAATTTTCCAAATATTCCAAAAATAAGATCCGTCTGTTTTTATCCCGTTTGGATTCCATTTGATATGGATATTCTGCGAAACATAAAACATGCAACAAATAGGAACTGGCACTGGGCACTGGATCAATATGTTAGTCCCAAAAATAATATAAAAAGTTACCAAAAGTATATGAAAGTTGTATAATATTGGCATGGAACAATCAAAAATTATAGATACGATGGAGACGTATCAGCATCCCCAAGCTTAATAACTGCTCATCCTCGATTAGGTAAATGATAAAAAGATAATATTTGATGTGGAATGCTACCTAGCATAATCTTGATCACGTATCTAATCATGGCATGAATATTAAGACACGAGTGATTCAAAGCAATAGTCTATCCTTTGACATAAAAACAATAATACTTCAAGCACACTAATAAAGCAATCATGTCTTTTCAAAATAACAAGGACAAAGAAAGTTATCCCTACAAAATCATATAGTCTGGCTATGCTCCATCTTCACCACACAAAATATTCACATCATGCACAACCCCGATGAAAAGCCGAGCAATTGGTTCATAATTTTTAAGGCGCTTCAGCATTTTCAACCCTCACGCAATACATGAGCGTGAGCCATGGATATAGCACTATAGGTGGAATAGAATGGTGGTTGTGTAGGAGACAAAAAGGAGAAGATAGTCTCACATCAACTAGGCATATCAACGGGCTATGGAGATGCCCATCAGTAGATATCAATGTGAGTGAGTAGGGATTGCCATGCAACGGATGCACTAGAGCTATAAGTGTATGGAAGCTCAAACTGAAACTAAGTGGGTGTGCATCCAACTTGCTTGCTCATAGAGACCTAGGGCGTTTGAGGAAGCCCATCATCGGAATATACAAGCCAAGTTCTATAATGAAAATTCCCACTAGTATATGAAAGTGATAACTCAAGAGACTCTCTATATGAAGAACATAGTGCTACTTTGAAGCACAAGTGTGGTAAAAGGATAGTAACATTGCCCCTTCTCTCTTTTTCTCTCATATTTTTTGTTTTATTTTATTTTTTGTTTTTTTGGTGGGCTTCTTTGGCCTCTTTTTTGGGCTTCTTTGGCCTTGAGGGAGTCCTAGATTAGGGGGTCTCCGGACAGCCGGACTATATCCTTTGGCCGGCTGTTGGACTATGAAGATACAAGATTGAAGACTTCGTCTTATGTCCGGATGGGACTCTCCTTGGCATGGAAGGCAAGCTTGGCAATATGGATATGTAGATCTTCTCCCTTGTAACCGACTCTGTGTAACCCTATCCCCCTCCGATGTCTATATAAACCGGAGGGTTTAGTTCGTAGGACAACAACAATCATATCATAGGCTAGCTTCTAGGGTTTAGCCTCTATGATCTCGTGGTAGATCAACTCTTGTAGTACTCATATCATCAAGATCAATCAAGCAGGAAGTAGGGTATTACCTCCATTCAGAGGGCCCGAACCTAGGTAAACATCGTGTCCCCCGCCTCCTGTTACCAACCGCCTTAGACGCACAGTTCGGGACCCCCTACCCGAGATCTGACGGTTTTGACACCGACATTGGTGCTTTCATTGAGAGTTCCACTGTGTCGTCATCATAAGGAGGGATGGCTCGTCTCGTTGTCAAGAACAACATCACCTCTGGGGAGCGCTAGCTGTAGGCCAAACTCTCCGACTAGGCGGCTTCGTCATGACCGCCCGCTCGGCCGTTGCGCCACGATGACTTCTCGGGTCATCGAAAATAGCCTCCACATCGACTCGAAATTCACCGAGCAGATGGATCCAATGGAGCTCTCCTCTTTGAACGAGCTCGTGGATTGCATCGCCGCTCTGGGAATCGCTACGGACTATGATCGGATTGGGCTTAAACCCGACCAATGGGAGATTAACTCTCTGCCGGTCACCCATCAGATAGCGGTGGTGGAGGAGCAATGCGGCGATTCTTCCTCTATCCTGAGGACGAACTATGTCTGGGTTCCCGAGCTCTCTGAGCCGGATACTCGCTCACGGGAGGACATCGCCCAAACCCTGAACCTAGAATCAGGCAGCATGCCGAACCTGCGGGGCAACATCCCGGAGCCCGAACTTCCAAGATCGGAAACTCCCCCGCCCCTGGGTCTCAGATTGGGTCAAGGTCTAAACTTAAATCCACCCACCCACCCAGATATAAACAATCTTTCCCACATTAGGCAAGAGCCCCAAGAGACAGTACATCACTATTGGGCCAGATTCCTCCTTGTAATGAACAAGGTCAAGGACTGTCGCGAGGAATGCGCAATTTTGTTCTTTTGCAACAATTGCACGGACAAGGGAATCCTCAACGCCATAAGTCGCCGTGGCATAGCACACTTTGCTGACTTGGCGGCCATAGTACGGAAGTATTGTGCGATGGAAAGCGCCTGGAAAACCCAAACAAAATTTTGGGATAATCCGGCTCTGACAAAACCCCCAGTCCGAACTAAAAGGGTGCGCTCTCATAAGTCGCCCGACTCAATTACAAAGAAGCAAAAGCCCACTACAGGGCATGGAACCGTATTGGAGGGATGGCTTAACGGGCCCTGCAAAATTCATAGTACAGCGGATACCATACCAACACACAGCCTTAGAGCATGTTGGGTACTCCGGCAGGTGGCCAAGAGCGGTGAGGATCTCCTCATTCAAAACACCGCAGAGCACCATCCCGTGGATAACAATACAGTATTGACAGTCTTCGAGACCTTCACCTCAAATAATAGGCATAAGCGAGCACTCCGCGGCCTTGCCGAAGTCTGCCACGTGGCAGCAATAAATCCATGGAGCGACACGGTTATCACCTTCAATGCCAGTGACGAACCTAAATTCCGAACAGCCCGAGCACCAGCCGCCTTGGTCCTCAGTCCAATTGTGGACGGCTTTTGGCTTATTAAACTGCTCATGGATGGCGACAGCGGACTAAACCTCATTTATGAGGAGACTCTTCAAAAAATGGAAATAGACAGAAACCGTATTGAGCAAAGCAGCATGATCGACCTTCTGAGGAATCATCTCCAGTCGGGAGGCACGTTGCGCTGGGAAAATCACATTAGATGTCGTATTCGGCACTCCGGAGAATTATAGGTCCAAAGAAATTACATTCCAAGTGGCCTCATTCAGTAGCGGATACCACGCCCTTCTAGGGCGGGAGGCATTCACGATCTTCCAAGCCATACCCCATTACGGGTGCATGAAGCTCAAAATGCCTGGGCCCAATGGAATCATCACTCTAGCTAGTGATCCGGGCATAGCACTCCGCGCCGAAAACAAAACAGCCGCACTGGCCCTCGAGGCATTCTACGAAGCCCTTGCGGCGGAGGAATTAACCGCGCTGTGCTCCAAAGTGGACAGGGACAATGTGATACTCGATAAAAGATCCAAGTCCACCTCTTTTAAACCAGCGGATGAAATAGTCAAATTCCAAGTCCATCCAACGGACAACACAAAAACAGCATCCGTCGGGGCACAGTTAAACCCCGCTGTAGACGCCGCACTACGGTAGTTCCTGCGCAAGAATTGGGACATATTCGCCTTGCATCATTCAGACATGCCAGGAATCCCACGCAGGCTGGTCGAGCATAGCCTTAACATTCTAAAGGGATTCAAGCCGGCCAAGCAGACTCTTCGGCATTTCTCTGAACCTAAGCGACAAGCCGTGGGAGAGGAGCTAGCCAAGTTACTGGAGGCTGGATTCATTAGAGAAATAAAACATCCGGACTGGCTAGCAAACCTGGTGATGGTACCAAAGAAGGAAAAATCATGGTGCCTATGCATTGACTTCAAGGACCTTAATAAGGCTTGCCCAAAGGATCCCTTCCCCCTCCCTCGCATCGATCAAATTATCGACATCACGGTAGGACACGACTCATTGTGCTTCCTCAACGCATACTCCGGTTACCACCAAATTAAGATGGTGGAGTCCGATCAAGCCGCAACGGCATTTATCACTCCATACGGCCCCTTCTGTTTTAACACAATGCTCTTCGGGCTCAAAAATGCCGGCGCAACGTATCAACGCATGATTCAGACATGTCTGGAAAAGCAGATCGCCAAAATAGTGGAGGCATACGTAGACGATGTGGTTGTTAAAACCAGACACGTCGACTCCTTACTAGACGACCTGATGCTCACGTTCGACAATCTCCGAACATACGACATTAAACTCAATCTGGAAAAAAGTGTTTTCGGCATGCCCGCCGGAAAGCTCCTGGGCTTCATCGTCTCTAGTAGAGGAATTGAAGCAAATCCGGCTAAAATCCGAGCTCTGTCGCAGTTGGCTATCCCAACTTACATCAAGCAAATCCAGAAGTTAACTAGATGTGTGGCGGCCTTAAGCCGCTTTATCTCCCGATTAGGAGAAAAGGCACTCCCCCTTTATCGCCTTCTTCGGCACATCGAACACTTCGAGTGGACGGACGTAGCCACGGCCAGATTGGAAGAAATAAAAGCCATCCTGCCAACCAACCCAATCTTGGCCACGCCAAATGTCGGCGAACCAATGCTGTTATATATAGCGGCAACTCACCAAGTTGTAAGCACAGTGCTCATCGTCGAACGAGAGACAAACGGACATAAATTCCCACTTCAAAAGTCGGTATATTACGTATCCACTGTCCTCACTCCATGCAAATCACGATACCCACATTATCAAAAGATAGCATACGCGGTATTCATGGCATCCCGGAAATTATGACACTACTTTCAAGAGTGTTCAATTACGGTGGCCTCAGAAGTACCACTCAACGACATATTAAACAACCGCGATGCCACAGGCCGGATTGCCAAATGGGCTATCGAGCCCCTCCCATTCGACATAACATATAGACCACGGCAAGCCATTAAGTCACAAGTACTGGCCGATTTCGTCGTCGAGTGGACAGAAGCCGAACTCCCTAAAGAGTACGGCGCGTACTCCAATTGGATCATGCACTTTGAAGGCTCTAAAATGCTGGCTGGTCTGGGGGCTGGCATCGTCCTGACGTCCCCCACTGGAGATACAGTCCAATACGTACTCCAAATACTATACACAGACTCCAACAACGCATCCGAATACGAGGCCCTATTACATGGTCTCCGGATGGCAGTTTCCATGGGCATTCAACGCCTGGAGGTGCGTGGGGACTCGAACCTCGCAATATCTCAAATAAATGGAGACTTCGATGCCAAGGATCCGAAAAAGGCGGCATATCACAACGTCGTCCTCAAAATATCAGCTCGGTTCGAGGGGCTTGAATTCCACCATGTGGCTCGGGAAAACAATCAGGCGGCGGATATCCTCGCCCGTATCGGCGCTAAGCGCGACCCTATCCCACCTAACATCTTCTTGGAAAGGTTGTTTAAGCCATCCGTGGTATGGGAAGGGGACACCGGTAACAATAGTCCGGACCCTGCCACAACACCAGACACCGAACACTCTGACACAATCGGAGGCTCTGCCATCGAAATAACACCTTCATCCCACGTGATAATGGCCGTCATCGCCCCGTGGACAGAACCATTCCTGGCCTACCTAACCAGGCAGGAACTACCCGAGGACCAAAATGAGGCACGCTGCATAGTGTGGCGATCTAAAGCCTACAAGGTCCACGAGGGAGAGCTTTATAAGAAAAGCACTACCGGAGTCCTTCTAAGGTGCATATCCGAAGAGGAAGGACGGAACCTTTTGGAAGAAATCCATGTTGGACTCGGCGGCCACCATGCCGCAGCCCGGGCCGTTGTAAGCAAGGCCTTCCGTATAGGTTTCTATTGGCCGACGGCCCGAGCAGATGCACAGGATCTGGTCCAACGATGCATCGGTTGCTAGCTTTTTGCAAATCAAAGCCATATGCCACCTACCGCTCTCCAAACAATCCCCATTACTTGGCCCTTTGCGGTCTGGGGGCTTGATATGGTCAGACCCCTCAAAGGGGAACCCATAAGAAAAAATACTTACTGGTCATGGTGGATAAATTCACCAAATGGATAGAAGCCAAACCCGTTAAAACGGCTGAATCCGGACCGGTGATAGACTTCACATCTGGGGTTGTACACCGTTATGGCATCCCCCACAGTATCATCACTGACAACGGCACGAACTTTACAACCGATGAGGTAAAACTTTGGTGCGGCAACATGGGCATCAAGCTCGATTATGCTTGTATTTATCACCCGCAAACTAACGGTCAAGTCGAGCGAGCAAATGGTCTTATCATGAGCGGCATCAAACCCAGATTAGTGCGGTCCTTCAAGGAATCAAACACGCACTGGGTAGAGGATCTCGACTCCGTACTATGGGGGCTGCGGACCACGCCGAATCGCACTACCGGATACACACTGTTTTTTATGGTGTACGGTGTAGAGGTGGTTCTGCCTTGCGACATAATTCATGACTCACCTCGAGTGCACATGTATGAAGAAAGAGAGGCCGAGCTCGATCGGCAGGACAGTTTGGACGCCCCAGAGGAGGAGTGCGACGTGGAAAAACCCCGTTCCGCATGCTATCAGCAACAGGCTCGAAGGTATCAAAGCATAGAAGTACGGGCCAAAACCTATAACGTTGGCAAACTAGTTCTACGCCTGACGGAGAAGAAAAAGAACAAGCTCAAGCCCAAATGGGAAGGTCCCTTCATTATTGACCAGGTTCTGACCGGTGGAGCGTACCATCTGTGGGATGCATCGGACAATCGACTCGAGCCAAACCCATGGAACGCAGCCAGACTCCAAAGATTCTACACCTAGTGCCGGACTCTATGTTCGTCTCCTTACCCCCGTCAATTTTTTGCATATCCGTTATATGTCTTTTCTCTCTTTCTCTCTTCTTTTTTCCTCTCCTCAAGGCCTTAAAAGGCTAACTTGTGTCTTGAATACACAATCTTGACGTGCTAACCGCGCTCATTATACCTGGGGGTTTCTTATACAAAAGCTTAAATAACTATTTTTCCGAGCTTTATGCCCCACACATGTGTTATTCTTCCACATGTACCTTTTTTCGCCATTATATGCATCGATATGACTTAAGTTTTGGCCAAGCTGGGTTGCCTGGCTCTTGTATTTATGCCCTACGTTCCCGTTAATTCGGCTAGGGCATAAGGGGAGCACCTCTGTGATTGTTACTGCCGGGTCAGCCGGATGTGTACCTCAGACTGGGTGAAGCCGAAAGCTAGCATTCTTAAGGGAATATTTAGTCGGTGAACAAAAGATGACTTTTATTTATTTTGATACATGCCCCCAAATGTTTATAGCCTGCGTCTCTTTTCGCAGTTCGGACATGCACACTAGGGCATGCGTACCCAGGGAAAGGAACCCTTAACGGAACTATTCTCCCTGGAAAATGTTTCTTACTATCCATCTAATATAACATAGCTAGTTGGGTACTTGTCTGTTCAAGCACTTATGACCCCTACGCCTGGTTTCCACGCATACCCCAGTTTTTACATAACCGAGCGGGTATTCGGATACACTCCGGACTATCGGGTCCAGAGGTCGAACCAAAAAGGTCCGCCAAGACAAATGATTTACAATCCGGCTAGGGACATTATATATGTCACTTAAAGTACACCGTCACTAAGACTGACTAAATTCTTCTTCTATACCATCCAACAGGCTTTCTAGCCTACAATCCTGTTGGGAATACTTTGCAGCTAATTCTACTTGGTCATACACCAAACTGGCGGGGATCTCTTTCCCATCGGGCCCCATAGGTCCGACCTCGGCCATGTGGTTTGGGTCAGCTTTGGTATATCGTGTCTTCACCATGGCCCAGGCTTCCCTTGCACCTTGTCGGCAGGCTGATATCTTCCATAATTGGAAGCGCCGCTGCGCTCCCTTGAGCTTCTCTATAAGCTCCCCCATGCCTCCTAGCGGGGAAGCGGATGGCCACAAGGCTTGGGCAATACCCTGCATCACCTGCCGAACTTGTTCGTGCAGTTGTGAGAGCTATGGTAGAAGATCACCCGCAGACCCCGGGCATCTCCTCCGCGGGATGACCCGTCAACATACCTACAGACATAACTCTGTTAGCCGGCTTGAGGGAGTCCTAGATTAGGGGGTCTCCGGGTAGCCGGACTATATCCTTTGGCCGGACTGTTAGACTATGAAGATACAAGATTGAAGACTTCGTCTCATGTCCAGATGGGACTCTACTTGGCGTGGAAGGCAAGCTAGGTAATACGGATATGTATATCTCCTCCTTTGTAACCGACCTTGTGTAACCCTAGCCCCCTCCGGTGTTTATATAAACCGGAGGGTTTTAGTCCGTAGGACAACATACAATCATACCATAGGCTAGCTTCTAGGGTTTAGCCTCTCCGATCTCGTGGTAGATCAACTCTTGTAATACTCATATCATCAAGAATAAATCAAGCAGGACGTAAGGTTTTACCTCCATCAAGAGGGCCCGAACCTGGGTAAAACATCGTGTCCCCTGCCTCCTGTTACCATTCGCCTTAGACGCACAGTTCGGGACCCCCTACCCAAGATCCGCCGGTTTTGACACCGACATTGGTGCTTTCATTGAGAGTTCCTCTATGTCGTCGCCGTTAGGCTTGATGGCTCCTACGGTCATCGATAGCAATGCAGTCCAGGGTGAGACTTTTCTCCCCGGACAGATCTTTGTGTCCGGCAGCTTTGCACTGCGGGCCAACTTGCTTGGCCATCTGGAGAAGATCGAAAGTTATACCCCTGGCCACCAGGTCAGGTTTGGAAGCTTAAACTACACGGCCGATATTCACGGGGACTTGATCTTCGACGGATTCGAGCCCCTGCCTTGTGCGCCACGCGGTCACGATGAGTACGATTTAGCTCTACCATCGGACCATATTCAGGAGATCGCACCGGCAGCCGCTCCGAGCCTCAATTCGGAGCCAGTTGCGCCATCCATGGACGGGTGGATAGACCCCGTCACGGAGGCCGTATCCTCAGCGGTGATCGAGCCGAATATCGACCTTACCCTTCATGAGAGTCGTGTTGCCAAACTGCCGGATCCTCCTCCGGCCATGGACTCCGAACCGCCTGCGCATGTTCCTGGTGAATCCGATTGGGCACCGATCATGGAGTTTACCTCCGCGGATATTTTTCAGCACTCGCCTTTTGGCGACATACTGGACTCATTAAGGTCTCTCTCCTTGTCAGGAGAGTCCTGGCCGAACTACATCCGGCAGGATTGGGATGCGGATGACGAGGAAATTCGCGGCCCACCCACCACCCACTTAATAGCCACTATCGACGACTTAACCGACATGCTCGACTTCGACTCCAAAGGCATCGACGGTATGGACGACGATGTGGGAGACGAAGAGGAACAACTACCCACAGGGCACTGGACAACCATCTCATCATACGATATATACATGGTGGACACACCCAAAGAAGGCAATGGCGACGAGACAATGGAGGATGACCGCTCCAAAAAGCAACCCAAGCGCCGGCCTCAGCGGCGCCGCTCTAAGTCCCGCCAAGGCAAAAGTGGTGATACCGGCACCGGAGATAATAGCACTCTGGACAGTGCCGAAGACAACAACAATCCCCTCCAGCAAGATTTAGAGTAGGAGGATGAAGGAGCCAGCCCTCCTGAGAGAGCGGCAGATGGAGAGGCGGGGGATGCTAATTACATGCCTCCCTCTGAAGATGAGGCAAGCCTCGACGATGACGAATTTGTCGTGCCAGAGGATCCCGTCGAACAAGAGCGCTTCAAGCACCGGCTTATAGCCACGGCAAATAGCCTCAAGAAAAAGCAGCAGCAGCTTCAAGCTGATCAAGATTTGCTAGCTGACAGATGGACTGAAGTCCTGGCGGCCGAGGAATATAAACTCGAACACCCCTCCAAGAGTTACCCAAAGTGCAGGTTGCTACCCCGACTGGAGGAGGAAGCACCGAAACCTACATCCCCGGCGTATGACGCGGCTGATCGGCCACCTCGTGGCCGCGACGGAGAGGCATTCCACCCAAAAGCTCAGCCCGCACCCCGACGCCATTTAAATAAAAAGGCATGGGGAAATATGCCAGACCTACGAGACGTATTGGAGCACAAAGCAAAACATGCAAGATCGATCTGCGGATCACAAGGGCGCGCCACTATGCGAGACGATAATCATCACGCCGGATACAGTAAAAGTAAGTCCGGTCGGGCCAAACACAGCGGGCAAGACTCATTCGAGCTGCGTCGCGACATAGCCCAGTATAGAGGCGCCGCACACCCCCTATGCTTCACAGATGATGTAATGGATCATCAAATCCCAGAGGGTTTCAAACCCGTAAATATAGAATCATACGACGGCACAACAGATCCTACGGTATGGATCGAGGATTTCCTCCTGCATATCCACATGGCCCGCGGTGATGATCTACACGCCATTAAATACCTCCCACTCAAGCTCAAAGGACCAGCTCGGTATTGGCTCAATAGCTTGCCAGCAGAGTGCATTGGCTGTTGGGAGGATCTGGAAGTCGCATTCCTCAACAACTTCCAGGGCACTTATGTGCGACCACCAGATGTCGATGACTTGAGCCACATAATTCAGCTGCCAGAGGAATCGGCCAGGCAATTCTGGACTCGGTTCCTAACGAAGAAAAATCAAATCGCCAACTGTCCGGATGCAGAGGCCCTAGCAGCTTTTAAGCACAACATCCGTGACGAGTGGCTCGCCCGGCACCTTGGTCAGGAAAAGCCGAAATCTATGGCAGCCCTCGGGACACACATGACCCGCTTTTGTGCGGGAGAAGACAGCTGGCTGGCTCGCAGCAATAACATATCAAAGAACCATGGTACTTCGGATACCAAGGATGGCAATTGTAGGTCATGTCGCAACAAACATAACCACCGCATTAACAGCGATAATACCGAGGATACGGCAGTCAATGCTGGATTCAAAGGCTCTAAACCCAGTCAGCGGAAAAAGCCATTCAAAAGAAGCACTCCGGGCCCGTCCAGTTTGGACCGTATACTCGATCGCTCGTGTCAAATACACGGCACCCCCGACAAGCCAGCCAACCACACCAACAAAGATTGTTGGGTGTTCAAGCAGGCCGGCAAGTTAAATGCCGAAAATAAAGATAAGGGGTCACATAGCAATGACGAGGAGGAGCCCCGGCAGCCGAACACCGGAGGACAGAAGAGGTTCCCCCCTCAAGTGCGGACGGTGAACATGATATACGCAACCCACATCCCCAAGAGGGAACGGAAGCGTGCGCTCAGGGACGTATATGCGTTGGAGCCTGTCGCCCCAAAATTCAACCCATGGTCTTCCTGTCCGATCACCTTCGACCGCAGGAACCACCCCACTAGTATCCGTCATGACGGATTCGCCGCATTGGTCCTAGACCCAATCATTGACGGATCTCACCTCACTCGAGTCCTTATGGATGGCGGCAGCAGCCTGAACCTGCTTTATCAGGACACAGTGTGCAAAATGGGTATGGATCCATCAAGGATCAAACCCACAAAAACGACCTTTAAAGGCGTCATACCAGGTGTAGAGGCCCATCGCACAGGCTCAGTCACACTGGAAGTGGTCTTCGGATCCCCAGATAACTTCCGAAGCGAAGAGTTAATCTTCGACATAGTCCCGTTCTGTAGTGGCTGCCATGCAATACTCGGGCAAACCACATTTGCAAGATTCAATGCGGTACCGCATTATGCATATCTCAAGCTCAAAATGCCAGGACCTCGGGGGGTCATCACAGTCAATGGAAACACAGAGCGCTCTCTCTGCATGGAGGAGCACACTGCGGCCCTCGTAGTAGAAGCACAAAGCAGCCTCTTACGGCAATCCACTACTTCGCCGATTAAGAACCCGGACACCTTCAAGCGCGCCTGGAGTAATCAGCAACAGGACCGCCTGGCACGTTCCGAGCTCACATAGCAATGCGACCCCCACCCCGGTGCCAGTCAAACGGCGAAATCCGTGCCACGCGTACATAATTACGCGTTAAAAATACCATGGGCACAGCGGGGAGGGGGCACGACTGCGGCACGCTCCAAGTCGCGGCTTAAACCGCACTAGGGGCTTCCCGCTTTGTTATTTTTCTCTTTCAGGACTTTAATCTCTGGAAACACTGTCCGGCAGCATGATTGCCGAACACATGATGCAGCAACCAAGGAGGTAGAAAGCTACATCACACCAAGGTACTCCCAGGTGGATTACGATAACGAGTGAAATATTTGCTTTAATACTATTCCTCAGCTTGCCCTTTGAAGGGACATGTCAAACAGTCCTACTTTTTTCTTATCGTTCTACTTGTATCATTATGCTTTGACGCACCTTTTTGAATAAACAATTCATAGCATTAAGACTATTATTGCATTCTTCCTTTTTATATATATGTTCATTCACGACATCTAGCACCCGTACACTCTGGTACGGCCAATACGCTAGGGGCTTAAGCATACCCCATAATACGGCGTGATAAGTCCGAACACTTTCGACAAGTGTGGCACCCCGAACTTATAGCATTATATGCATCAGCTCCGAATCATGTCTTGGGTCAATAGTTGGGTTTGCCCGGCTCCCATGTTTTGGTACCTTACGTTCCGCTATATCGGCTAAGGTAGCACTGGGAGAACTACTGCAATTGTGCCCCGGTTCTGCTGGGCTAAGCACCTTAGTAGAGAAAGCTAAAACTGACTGTCATGATAAGGCGAGAGACTGGTCGCTGTTCGGGAGGTTTCAAGTCCCTAAAGACTTATGCCGCTTAGAGCGAGGAGTCGGCCCTGTCCGGCTTAAGGCGTGTATCGCGCCCCGAATTCAGCCTTCTGAATACTAGGGGCTTCACCGAAATTTAAAATTATAGAATTATATGGCTAAGTGAGAGTGATAACGCATTATAGTCCGATTGCCTTGTTCGTTGTGCTGAGCACCTCCCTCGAAGGACCAAGCAATGGGAACAAGAGTGCTCAGGTTTATCCTGAACACCCCAGCACTCGTGGCGTGGGGGCAGAAGCCGATGACTAGCCATCTCTCAGATTTGATAATCAGCCGAACAGAAGGTAATATTTTAAATTCAGACAAGCGTTGCATAGCACATATGAACAAGTTTTCATAATACAGGATTACACGAGCAAGTTCATTCAAATATTACATCTTTTGCACACTCGTCCGCTACGAGATGGGCACCCTTCAGGGCACCCTCATAGTACATCTCGGGGTGGCAATGCTCCTTGCCCTGCGGCGGCCCTTCCTTCACCAGCTTCACGGTGTCCATCTTGGCCCATTGCACCTTCACACGGGCGAAAGCCCGGCGTGCACCTTCGATGCAGACGGACCGCTTGATGACTTCCAGTCGTGGGCAGGCATCCACAAGCCGCCTCACTAGGCCGAAGTAGCTGTTGGGAAGGGCATCGCTAGGACACATCCGGACTATAAAGCCCTTCATGGCCTGTTCGGCCGCCTTGTGGAGCTCGACCAGTTGCTTCAGCTGGTCACTCAGAGGCATCGGGTGTTCGGTCCCAGTATACTGAGACCAGAACAACTTCTCTGTTGAGCTTCCCTCCTCGGCCTGGTAAAACTATGCGGCATCCGACACGCTGCGGGGCAAATCTTTGAATGCTCCTAGAGAGCTCCGGATTCGGGTAAATAACAAGTAATTCACTTTCACATGCTTGCTTTGCATATAGAATGCCTTACCCGCCGCTATCTTCTTCATCGCATCAATCTCCTAGAGGGCCTTTTGGGCTTCGGCCTTGGCATTCTTTGCACTCTCGAGGGCCGCGGCAAGCTCGGACTCTCGCATCTTCAAGTCAAGCTCCAACACCTCGTGCTTCATCACGAGAGCGTGGAGCTCTTGCTGCACCTCGCCCACCCGAGCCCCCTGCCTTTCCCGCTCGGTGCGCTCCTTGGCCGCTTTGTTTTCAGCCTTGGATAGCGCTTGCTTTAGGGTCGCCAGCTCGGTCGTGGCCCTTGGCAAATTTACGGTGATCCTGTCATTTAGCAATCGCATTATTTTTATATCCATAGACTAGGTATTACTTACCTTTGTTCTCCTCGAGCTGCCTCTTGGCAAGGCCGAGCTCTTCTTTGGACCCTTCGAGGTCCTTCTTTAGTGCGGCGACCTCCGCAGTCAGTGCGGCAGAGGCCAGCAGTGAAGCCTGCATATGCATATAGACATACCTGTATTAGACTCCTGCGATATTGTTTGATCCTCTATTCAGCTTTTCTTTGTGAACACCGAACAGAGCATCAGGGGCTACTGTCTATGCGGTAATATTTTTCCTATATTTCAATACTTACCTCAAAGCCTGTTAGAAGGCTGGCACAGGCTTCAGTCAGTCCTCTCTTGGCGGGCTGAACCTTCTGGACCACCGCACTCATAATAGTGCGGTGCTCTTCGTCGACGGAAGCGCTGTGAAGCGCTCCCAGCAGATTACCCGGTGCCTATGGATGGACAGAGGTCACCGGCATAGGCTTCTTGCCCCTTTTGGAAGGAGGCCGCCTGCCCGAGTCCGGAACCACTGGAGGTTCCGGCGCGGTGTTCGGCTGAGGGCCGAACTCGGAGCCCTCGGGAGCCTTGCTCCCTCTGCTTCCAAAATCCGAAAGGTCGCCTCGAGGTGCCTCCGGGACTGTCTCCCCTCGACCCGGTGCCTCTTGAGACAATACCTCGGCGTTGTCCGTAGGGCAAGGGGAGGTGGCGGTCGGAAGTGGATCGCTATCCATATCCGACGAGCCCAGGGAGCCGTCCGACGATACGCCGATACGGGCTCGTGGCGGTCTGCATAATCATAATTCGGCGTTAGGAGAAGCAGTGCGACAAGGTATGCTATGAGTTACTCTGGCATCCGAATACTTACGACTTCGCCAGGGGCTTGGCCCTGAGCAGCCACTCGTCTTCGCCTTCGGCGGCGATGGTGGAGTAGTCCGGGAGGAGAGTCCTTCCCTTCTTAGACCCTTTGGCCCCCCCAGTTGGGGCGGCCTTCCTTTTCTTGTCTCCCCCGACTAGAGGGGGAGCATCTTCATCTTCCTCCTCGTCTTCGGGGGAGGAGTGCGTCGCAGAGTTATCGGACGATGAGTCCGATAACACCTTCTTGGTCTTCTCCGGCACCTTGTAAGGAGCCAGAGTCAGCATCTCCGTCAGGAGAGCGTCCGCAGTGTCTTCGGGCAGAGGGGCCGGACAGTTAATCTACCCCGACGTCTCCACCCAGTCCTGTTAAAGGCATGGAGCTCAGACCCCGCACATGATTAAGCTAGGGGAAATAAAATATCCTACCGGATGTATAGAACTCACCGAATGCGCTGGGCGCTTCGCGCTTAGCCCACGGTCCTCGATGAGAGAGGGAGGGACCTCGGCACCCTTGAACAGCACCCTCCAAACGTCCTTATGCGTCGTGTCGAAGAGCTCGCTCAGAGTTTGGTGCTGGGCCGGGTCGAACTCCCACAAATTGAAGTCCCGTTGTTGAAACGGGAGGATCCGGCTGATGAGCATGACCTGGACTATGTTGACAAGCTTGAGCTTCTTGCTTGCCATATTTTGGATACATTCTGGAGTCCGTCCAGCTCCACCGATGAACCCCAGGATAGGCCCTTCTCTTTCCAGGAGGTGAGCCGCGTGGGGATTCCGGATCGAAACTCGGGGGCCGCCACCCAGTTGGTGTCACGCGGCTCGGTGATGTAAAACCACGCCGATTGCCACCCCTTTATGGTATCCACGAAGGAGCCTTCAAGCCATATAACATTGGGCATCTTGCCCACCATGGCTCTGCCGCATTCTACTTGTTGACCTCCCACCACCTTCGGCTTGATATTGAAGGTCTTTAACCACAGGCCGAAGTGGGGCCGGATGCGGAGGAAAGCCTCACACACGACAATGAACGCCGAAATGTTGAGGATGAAGTTCGGGGCCAGATCATGGAAGTCCAGCCCGTAGTAGAACATAAGACCCCGAACGAATGGATGGAGGGGAAACCCCAGTCCACGAAGGAAGTGGTGGAGGAAAACTACCCTCTCGTGAGGTTCCGGGGTAGGGACAATCTGCCCCGCAGCGGGCAGCCGATGCGCGATATTCGCGGCTAGGTATCCGGCCCCGCGCAGCTTTTTGATGTGTCCCTCCATGACGGAGGACACCATCCACTTTCCTCCCGCACCGGACATGTTTGGAGAAGGTTGACGAGAAGGATGTGGACTTGGGTGTTGGAGCTCGAGTGCGCAAGAATGGATGAGCAAGGAGGAAGAAGGCGTGGGTAGAAAAAGGTTAAACCTTATCCCTTTATAAGGGCGGCCGAAACTATGCGCCCCCACTAGCCCGGTAAAACTCGCTTATCCCCCAAGCGCCGTAATCGATGGCGCGGTTGGGTTACCCACGCCCGTATTGATGAGAATCCCGTAATAAGGGGGGCACAATCTCTACTTTGACAAGACGTGTCAAGAAACTACCTCGCGTTATGTGCGGGGCTAGTTAAAGGAAACGGTTTGAATAATCACCAGGCCATGGCATAATGTCATGTTGCCAAAACGTGTCAACAGATTAGATTTGTGGAAATATTATTCTCTCTACGGTGGTATGTGGAACTTATTTTGCAGGGTCGGACACTATCCTCGTATTCAAAATTCTTCCATGGTGTATTCGAAGGAGGAACCCGCCTTGCAATGTCGAAGACAACACTGCGCGCCGGACTCATCATCATTGAAGCCTGGTTCAGGGGCTACTGAGGGAGTCCTGGATTAGGGGGTCTCCGGACAGCCGGACTATATCCTTTGGCCGGACTGTTAGACTATGAAGATACAAGATTGAAGACTTCGTCTCGTGTCCGGATGGGACTCTACTTGGCGTGGAAGGCAAGCTGGCAATACGGATATGTATATCTCCTCCTTTGTAACCGACCTTGTGTAACCCTAGCCCCCTCCGGTGTTTATATAAACCAGAGGGTTTTAGTCCGTAGGACAACAGACAATCATACAATAGGCTAGCTTCTAGGGTTTAGCCTCTCCGATCTCGTGGTAGATCAACTCTTGTAATACTCATATCATCAAGAATAAATCAAGCAGGAGGTAGGGTTTTACCTCCATCAAGAGGGCCCGAACCTGGGTAAAACATCGTGTCCCCTGCCTCCTGTTACCATCCGCCTTAGACGCACAGTTTGGGACCCCCTACCTGAGATCCACCGGTTTTGGCACCGACACGGCTTCTTCGCCGAACTCTTTCAAAAGTTCGCTCAAGCACTTACTAAAAATGATGCGTCAAAGGCGCTTATTCTCCTTCACGGAGTCCGCAAGTTGGGCTCGGGCATCTTTCAGTTCCACGCCAGTTGGATATTGGCGTCCTGGAGATCATTTTTCTCCTGCCTGACCTGCGTAAGCACGCGCTCGCCAGCATTTAGCTGTCGATTAGCACGTTGCGCATTCCCTGGCACGGCCTCCGGATTCACTCCGGAGTCATCTGCAACATCCATTGTTAGATTTGCATGCAATCCGCATACTATCTGGTACCTGTCATTCTTTGCAATGGAAACAAGTGTTACCAGAGGGGGCCTTCTCGGACTCCTTCAACGTGGCAACCGCGGCCCATAGCTGGGCTTTGCACTCTTCCAGCTCTTGAGACAATTGGGTATTCTTCTCTATAAGAACCTGCACAAATAATGATCCTTAAATCCGTTGTGTCAACTGTTTCAAGTCTAAGGGGCTACTGATATATATATATAATCGTCAGACTTTCTTACCCGTATGACCTTTACATACTGGTCCGTGGCTCTGGCAAGACTGTTTTGAGCAGCACGGATGTACGCGTCTCCTGAGTTGAAGGCATCGAACGCCTCTTGGGAGAAACAAGCGTCGCAGAGTACGGCCCGGCGACGCCTGTGATTCATGGCGCTCTCCACTTTGGAATTTGTAGCGGATAGTCTATCCGCATCCTCTGTAGGAGGAGCATCCGGCGTTCGCCTCGTGTTAGCTTCTGCCTCTATGTCCGGCCCTAGAGCCCGATTGGTGGAGGCGTGATCGGCAACCTCTCTGGATATAGTTTGGCGAGCATTTTTCCTACTAGGAAACATGGACGTCATTATATTTAAAGAAAGACGACAACCACGGAGCAAGGTTTTGTATCATACCTCTGCGCCGGCGTATTAGTCCTGACCGCCTTCCTTTTTAGCCTACCCGGCTTCGGTGTCCCTTGTTGGCAAGTCACTACGGGTTCGGCATGGTGTCCCGAGGGCCTTCCCTGTAAGACACCATATGTGTATGGTAGGTGAAGTGCATAAAAGGGGATCCTTCTTGGAAGTTGGGACTCCAGTTTTTCTTACATGCGATGCAGGGAGTAGCCCAGGATAGTCGGCTATGATGACCACCATAGCATCATCACAGCTCAATTGATAGAATGTCCTGTCGATCAGCTCCACAAATATGTCCGGATCCTCTTTGAGTCTGGGATCGAGGGCCTGGTCAGGGTCCTCCGGTTGTGGAGGTGGGCTGTTGACTTCCCTTACAGCTTTTCGCAGTTCCTGCCATGAAACGGCAAGGTGAGTATTTATGACGAAGAATGCGGGAAGGTTGGGAGTAAATAGTGACAGCTCACCCAGCTTGGAGGGTTGTACATGGAGAATCCATCCCGTGGCTTAATACGGATGAACTCCTCTTCCTCTCCCTTGTACAAATCGGACAAAAATTTTGATAGAGCAGCAACGAGTCCGGTCCCTTACGCCCGCAGCGGGTGGCATCATCTTCCCTGTTAAAGTGCCACATGGGGTGCCGTCGATATTGAAGTGGTTGCACCCCCCGCATTATGCATATTGACATAACCTCGATTATTGTCAGTCCTGATTGAGCCAGCACTTTTATCCGGCCCATCAGGTAAAGGAATTCTCCGTTATCTTCCTCCTGAGGTCTCCATGGGCGCCAGCTTCGACATTTCTTCAAAGGGGCATTGTCGAACTCGAGGAGACCCATCCGAATAGGATCTGGAAGGGGGACATCCTCCATGTAAAACCACTCCGAAGGCCAGTCTTCAGACGTCTTCTTCGGGGTACCGGACATGTATCCGGTCCCGACGATGCGCCATATTTCGGCTTCGCCCACTTGATATATTGACCCCTTCTGTGTACGGGGCACAAGGCAGATAGCCTCTTCCACGGCTCGAAATGAGCTTCGTGGCCCAGAAACAGCTCACAAAGGGCAACATAACTAGTGATGTGTAATATGGAAGCGGGGGTGAAATTATGCAACTAGAGGCCATAAAACTCCAGGAGCCCGGGAAGGAACGGATGGATTGGAAATCCAAGTCTCCTTAGTAAATAAGGGACAAGGCATACCTGCTCCCCCATGGAGGGATTGGGGAAGCTCTCCGCTTGCTCCCCGCCATTATAGGTGGCAAGCCCGACTCGAACAGGGACCATATACGCTGGAGGGAGAAATCCCTGGGTCTTTAACTCTACTAATTGGCTATGCGGGACGGAACACTTCTCCCAGTCACCGAGCTTAGGGCTATGAGAGTGAGAGGAGGAGCTGCGATGGCCGGACATGTTGGAATGGATTTTTCCGAGTGCGCTCCGATGGATACTCGCCATGGGAGGACGGTGTGGTCTGGATCTAAGAATCCCCGTCTCTTTAATAGAAAGTTTACTTACATGGCTAGGGTGGAAAATGTAAAAATTCCATGGCTCCTCGCATTCGATCGACACATGGAAGATAGCCCTTATTGGTCGCGGAAGCTAAGAAGTGCAACATTTATGGGGAGCCGGACACTACTCAGCAGATATTCAGAATTTGGAGCAGAACCCGCCCTGCAATGCCGAAGACAATCTGCACGCCGGACTCATTGTCATTGAAGCCTGGTTCAGGGGCTACTGAGGGAGTCCTGGATTAGGGGGTCTCCGGACAGCCGGACTATATCCTTTGGCCGGACTGTTGGACTATGAAGATACAAGATTGAAGACTTCGTCTCGTGTCCGGATGGGACTCTCCTTGGCGTGGAAGGCAAGCTTGGCAATACGGATATGTAGATCTCCTCCCTTGTAACCGACTCTGTGTAACCCTAGCCCCCTCCAGTGTCTATATAAACCGGAGGGTTTAGTCCGTAGGACAACAACAATCGTATCATAGGCTAGCTTCTAGGGTTTAGCCTCTATGATCTCGTGGTAGATCAACTCTTGTAATACTCATATCATCAAGATCAATCAAGCAAGAAGTAGGGTGTTACCTCCATCGAGAGGGCCCGAACCTGGGTAAACATCGTGTCCCCCGCCTCCTGTTACCATCCGCCTTAGACGCACAGTTCGGGACCCCCTACCCGAGATCCGCCGGTTTTGACACCGACATGCCTCTTTTATTTATTTTTAAAGTCTAGAGTCTCATTTCGAGTTGTGGGGGAATCATAGTCTCCATCATGCTTTCCTCACTGGGGCAATGCTCTAATAATGATGATCATCACACTTTTATTTACTTACAACTCGATACTAGAACAAAGATATGACTCTATACGAATGCCTCTGGCAGTGTACCGGGATGTGCAATGATCTAGCAATGACATCAAAAAACCGACAAGCCATGAAAACATCATGCTAGCTATCTTGCGATCATGCAAGCAATATGACAATGAATGCTCAAGTCATGTATATGATGATGATGGAAGTTGCATGGCAATATATCTCGGAATGGCTATGGAAATGCCATGATAGGTAGGTATGGTGGCTGTTTTGAGGAAGGTATATGGTGGGTTTGTGATACCGGCGAAAGGTGCGCGTTATTAGAGAGGCTAGCAATGGTAGAAGGGTGAGAGTGCGTATAATCCATGGACTCAACATTAGTCATAAAGAACTCACATACTTATTGCAAAAGTTTATTAGCCCTTGAAGTAAAGTACTACTACGCATTCCCCTAGGGGGATAGATTGGTAGGAAAAGACCATTGCTCGTCCCCGACCGCCACTCATAAGGAAGACAATCAATAAATACATCATGCTCCGACTTCGTTACATAACGGTTCACCATATGTGCATGCTACGGGAATCACAAACCTCAACACAAGTATTTCTACTAATCCACAACTACCCACTAGCATGACTCTAATATCACCATCTTCATATCGCAAAACTGAAAAAACAAATTGATTTTTGGATGGAGGCCGCGCGCTCTGGCGTCCTAGGTGGCGACGCCCCCTCGCCGCTGCCTATCGCCGACCCCGCCGCTGCTCCGTCCGCCGGCGTCCTCCCGGCGTCCGAACTCCTCGCCTCCTCTCCGACCCTGCGCGTCGCATCCTTCCCTCCCCCATCCCCGCCCGCTCCGGACCCGGCCCCCACCCCCGGGTGCGCTGGGCGGATGTCGCCGACGATGAGCCGCCCCCTCTCCCCGGTCCGCAGCCCCCTGTCGCTCCGGCGTGCCCAGCCGGGCCGGTGACTTAGCCGCCCAGGTGTGGGGTTCGGTCACCGCGGTCGCTGACACTGCCCTCGATCTCGCCTCGGCCGGGTGGGTGGCAAAACGCGACCTTGCGCGCAGGAGGGGCGCGCCACCGCCAGCCGCGGGCCTGGGGGTTCATCGGGCGCTCAGACAGGGGCTGCGTCAGATCTTCGTGGCGTCGCTCGGAGCTTTATGATGGCCCGCCTTTGCCGGCCCCGCCGGCGGCTCGTCTGCACAACGCCTTTCCGACCGTTCATCGCCTCATTCGGATCCTCTGCATTGTGCTTCCGTGCCTCCTCCCCCGCTCGTCACCTGCATGTGCTCCCCGTGGCTGGGTCGCCGACGGCCGCGAAGGCGGCTAGCCCGGCAAATCGAGGGGAAACCCTACGATCCACGGTTGCCCCTCGCCTGTCGGGCCGCTCCCCGCCCGCCCCGTGCCGCCTGGGCCTCGTGTCGGCTGCAGTGGGCCGGCTGGGCCGCGCCCTAGCCCATCGGTTGCTTCCAGCTACTGGGCCCTCGCCCTGGCTGCTGGGCCGTCCTGCCAACCCTGGGCCGGTGCTGTGCCCTAGGCCCAGGTCCATCGCGACCTCTATCTGGATCCCCTTCACTCTGACTCGCCCCCCCCCCCCCCCCCGCCGCCACCCTCGATCCAGCTCGCCTCTCCCTCCCCCTCATCCAGCCACCGCCTCCGACGGCCCTCCTGCCGCGTCGGCTACCCCCCCCCCCCCCCCGCCCTCCTCTCCTATCTCGTCGTGCCCGCCCGTGCCGCGCGACTAGGACGACGGGGCTGCCCGCCCCATGCGCCGGGAGGCCGACCGGCGCGAGGCTTCCCGCCCCTCCCCTGACGCCCTACGCCGGGAGGAGGAGCTCCGGCGGGAGCTGCGCGCGCTCCGGGACGGCCGCCGTGATGAGCGCCGCTCTTCGGCCCACCGCGATTCCCGGGGCCGGTCCCGCTCCCCTCGGCTGGAGTCCTTGGGTGACCGGCGCGCCCAACGGCGCTCACCTTCCCCTGTCCCGCGGCGCGGCCGGAGCCCCTCCCCGGTGCGGGCCCCGCGCCCCCTGTCCACCCGCTCCCAAGCCCCACCACCAGACCCCGCTACGAAGCAGTACGTGCCACCCCACGCCATCGGGTCCTCGGCTCCTTCTGCGACTACCGCTCCGGGCGGTGGCCCCCCTCGCGGCCGCCAAGGTCCTGCCAAGAAGAAGAAGCGCCGCGGTCAGGGCCGAGGCAACCTGGCCCCCTACCTCCTCCGGTCCCGGGCTCCTCCGCCATCCCGGATTCCGTCTCCAACCGTTCCTGACCCCTTGCTTCAATTGCGGGGTGGCGGGCCACTCGCAAGTCAACTGCGCCAACCCTCCGTGCTGCTACATCTGCAAGGATCCCAGGCACCCCGCGCTTCTGTGCCTGGACCGCGCTATGATGTCGGAGCTCATGATGTACGGCCACGGCATCGAGGGGCTGGGCTTCTTTCACCTGGAGGTTCCCGACCTTCCACCGGCCACCCCCTCCCTTCAAGCGATCGTCACCATGGTCGACGGGGTTGCCTCCCTAGAGATGATCGAGGCTGAGCTCAACCACCTCTACCGTCGGCAGTGGGACTGGGCGGTCACCCCGACCGCCGGTCACATCTTCACTATGGTCTTTCCCGACTCCATCAGCTACGGCTACGCCACGCGGAGTGGCTGGATCACCCTCGCCCTCCACCAGCTCGTCTTCGACATCACCGAGCCAGTCCTGGACGCCCAGGCTGTGGATGTCCTAGATACTGCTTGGCTGCTTGTGGGCGGCCTCCCCGACATTGCCCGGTCTGAGCTCATCATCCGCCAGATGTCCATGATTCTGGGCAAGGTGGTGGTGGTTGACGAGCTCTCTCTCCGCAAGGAGGAGGAGGTCCCGGTCAAGGTCAACTGCTTAGACTCCACGAAGCTTCACGTCACCGTTCGTGTGTTCTTCAACGACCAGGGGTACGACCTACAGATCGCTCCCGAGCCTCCCAACCATGTCGGTCGCCCCCACTTCACCGACGATGGTCCCCCCGGTGATACCCCGGGGGCCAGTGACGGCTACCACGGCCGCCATCGACCCCGCTCTCGCCGGTTGGACGACGAGGAGGGATCGGAGGACTTTCACTCCCGGTCTCAGTCTCGCTCTCCCTCACCTCCGGCCGCTGGGGGCATGGGCGTCAGGTTGGCCCAGGTCTGCTCCTCGAGGATCCGCTCGGCTCGATGCCCAAGTCCCCTGAGGCCAGTGATGCCTCCAGCGTGGGCTTGGTCGTCTGCCCCGGGTCCTCTCCTCGCTCCCCCGCTCCAGTCGGCTCGCCGCGCCCCAGCTCCCCCCCCCCCCGTCGCCGCTGGGTCCGCCTTCCCCGACCGCCAGCATGGTGGTCCCGGTTGTGGCCTCCGTCGCCCTGGCTGACCCCCGCGACGCCCTGCCTCTGCTGCCGGGCTCCAGTGCGGTCGAGGAGGCCCTAGTTGTTTCGTCGCTGCTCGCCGAGGGGGAGGCGACATCCCCGGCTTCCCCTCCTGGCGCGGTGATCGTCGCCGCTCCGTCGGGCCCGATGATGGCCCTCGGTGGGGTTGTGGTGGCTCCGGCTGTCACTAGCCCGCCCACTGACCCCCCCCCCCCCCCGTGGCCGTCTCGACTCCTCCGGTCGTGGATCCTCCCCAGCTCGCGGGTCCTCTCGCCGACCCGGCCCCGGCCATCGCCTCCCCTGCCGGGCCCGACCCCGACTCCGGTGCCCCCTGGCTGCATGCTCCCTCCCGCGACGGCTCTTGACACGGACGTGGAGACTCGGGTGACCACTCCCGTGGCCGCCCCGCCTCCCCCTCCGCGAGCCACGGCCTACTCTCGCCGCGGCCGGTCGTGCTCCTCTCCGGTGACTGCCTCCCGCCGGAGCGCGCGGATTAACGCGGCGCGCCTCGAGGGAGGCCCGACGATGCCCATCCACGAGCGGGCGGAGCTCCGGGCGGCTGCCCGAAACCTGGAGCCAGGTACGCCGGCTGTCCCCTCCTCAGCATCTACTTGCTCATTCTCTGCTTTGGAGTCAGTTCTGCTAGGTCACCTTGCGAAGGTCGCGTCAGATTATGTGATCTTGTTCATGGGGGAGGTTGGTCCCCCCTTAGTCCAGATTGAGGCCATTAGGGCCCGGGAGATCCTCGACGGTCGCCTCGCAGAGGCCCGAGCGGTTCTGCTCGCGCCTCCCCCCCCCCCCCGCCGCCGATCGTGTCAGAGGATGCCGCTCCGCCCCCTCCTCGGCAGGCTGGTGGCATTCCCCCCTATCCATGGCGGAGCTGCGGGGTCGAACCTGTTCTCGCACCGCCGCTCTCCGCGCCCAAAGCGCATCTCGTGCCCTGGGGTCAAGCAGCCCCCCTATGGATGCTTGATGTGTGCTCTCTTCTGGAACATTCGCGGCTTCGGCAATGATGGCCGCCGCCGCCAACTCATCGAGTACATGCGTGAGGAACACATTGACATTGTCGCCATCCAAGAAACCATGCGCATGGAATTCTCCCTCCCGGAGCTCGACCGTCTCAGCCCCCACCTCTTCGCCTGGCATTGGCTTTCTTCTAGTGCGAGCGCGGGCCACTCGGGTCGCATCCTGTTAGGCATCAAGGATGCCACCTTTGAGGTTGGTAGTATGGACCGGGGACAATTTTTTGTCAGCATGGAACATTATGAACGCGCCATCAACTTCAAGTGGGAGGTTATTATTGTCTACGGCCTCGCCGACCATAGCCGGTCCTCCTCCTTCCTCGAGGAGCTCCACCGGAAGATCTCGGCTGCTTCGCTTCCGGTGGTGGTCGGGGCGATTTTAACCTCCTCCGCTTCGCGGAGGACAAGAGCAATTCGCATGTAAACTTTGCACGGATGCAAATGTTCAATGACTGCATTGCTGACCTTGGTCTCCGCGAATTAGATAGGGTTGGTGCCAGGTTCACCTGGACCAACCGTCAGGCTACTCCGACCAGTCCGTCCTGGACCGGGTCCTAGTTTCCCCGAAATGGCACCTCCGGTGCCGCCTTGCTTCCCTCCGGGCCATCACTCGAATTAGTTTTGACCATGTTCCCCTCCTCCTCTCCTCCACCGACGAGCGTCCCCTGATCCCCCCACCCCTCGATTCCGGTTTGAGACATTTTGGTTGTCCCAAGCTGGCTTCGTCGAGGCCGTGACCGCTCATTGGGTGGAGGCTCGCGCCATGTCCCAGTCCTTGTCTCGCCCCTCATCTGCCATCGACGCGTGGCATTTCTGTGCCAAGCATGGCCTGTAGTTCATGAAGGGTTGGGGCGCCAACTTGGGTCGAGGCCTCCATGAGCGCAAGAAGGCCCTTTTGTCTGCTATTCAGGCCCTAGACCTGCGCGCGGACTCCTCTGGCCTCTCCCCTGAGGAGTGGCTTTCCCGGTACGACATGGAACACCAACTCTCGATTATCTACTGGCGATTGCGCGGGGCACAAAAATGGGTTTTGAAGGGTGATGCGAACACGGCGTATTTTCAGGCCATCGCGAATGGTCGCCGTAGACGCAACACCATCCCCCTCCTTTGGGATGGGTCTTCTCTATTACAGTCCCCGCGGGACATAAGGTCCCATGTGGACGGTTTCTATAGATCTCTGTTCGCTGCCGTTCCTCGGAGCGACCTATCCCAGGCCCCGGACTGTTGGTCCGGCCGCCAGCTTGTGACGGATGAGGAGAATGTGGCCCTCACGGCCCCCTTCTTCGAGGGCGAGGTCTGGGCCATGATATGTCCATTTTGCATCATGCTTTTATATCAAGATTTATTGCATTATGGACTGTTATTTCACTTTATGTCACAATACTTATGGCTATTCTCTCTTATTTTACAAGGTTTACATAAGGAGGGAGAATGCCGGCAGCTGGAATTCTGGGCTGGAAAAGGAGCAAATTTTAGAGACCTATTATGCGCAACTCCAAAAGTCCTGAAACTCCACGGAACATCTTAAAATAAATAAAGAAAAATCCTCGCCAAAGATGAAGGCCAGGGGGCCCACACCCTGCTCACGAGGGTGGGCCCCCCTAGGGTGCACCCCCTACCTCGTGGGCCCCCTGGTGGCTCTCCGACGTCCATCTTCTCCTATATGAAGTCTTTCAATGAGAAAAAAATTAAGGAGCAACTTTTCGGGACGAGACTCCGCCGCCACGAGGCGGAACCTTGGCGGAACCAATCTAGAGCTCTGGCAGAGCTGTTCTTCCGGGGATACTTCCCTCCGGGAGGGGGAAATCATCACCATCGTCATCACCAATGCTCCTCTCATCGGGAGAGGGAAATATCCATCAACATCTTCACCAGCACCATCTCATCTCCAAACCCTAGTTCATCTCTTGTATCCAATTCTTGTCTCAAAGTCCGGGATTGGTACTAGTAGGTTGCTAGTAGTGTTGATTACTCCTTGTAGTTGATGCTAGTTGGTTTAATTGGTGGAAGATCATATGTTCAGATCCTATATGCATATTATTACCCCTCTGATTATGAACATGAATATGCTTTGTGAGTAATTATGTTTGTTCCTGGGGACAAGGGAGAAGTCTTGCTATTAGTAGTCATGTGAATTTGGTATTCGTTTGATATTTTGATAAGATGTATGTTGTCTAGCCTCTAGTGGTGTTATGTGAACGTCGACTACATAACACTTCACCATTATTTGGGCCTAGAGGAAGGCATTGGGAAGTAATAAGTAGATGATGGGTTGCTAGAGTGACAGAAGCTTAAACCCTAGTTTATGCATTGCTTCGTAAGGGGCTGATTTGGATCCACATGTTTCAAGGTATGGTTAGGTTTACCTTAATACCTTTGTTGTAGTTGTGGATGCTTGCAATAGAGGTTAATCATAAGCGGTATGCTTGTTCAAGTAAGAACAGCACCCAAGCACCGGTCCACCCACATATCAAATTATCAAAGTATCAAACACGGATCATATGAACGTGATGAAAACTAGCTTGATGATATTCCCATGTGTCCTCAGGAGCGCTTTTCCTATTATCAGAGTTTGTTCCGGCTTGTCCTTTGCTACAAAAGGATTGGGCCACCTTGCGGCACCTTATTTACTTTTGTTACTTGTTGCTCGTTACAATTTATCCCGTCACAAAACTATCTGTTACCACTTATTTCAGTACTTGCGGAGAATACCTTGCTGAAAATTGCTTATCATTTCCTTCTGCTCCTCGTTGGGTTCGACACTCTTACTTATCAAAAGTACTACGATAGATCCCCTATACTTGTGGGTCATCAAGACTCTTTTCTGGCAACGTTGCCGGGGAGTGTAGCGCCTTTGGTAGGTGGAATTTGGTAAGGAAAAATTTATATAGTGTGCTGAAATTGACTGTCACTTGTTACTATGGAAAGTAATTCTCTGAGGGGCTTGTTCGGGGTATGTTCACCCCGTCCAGTAGAGCAAAGAGTTGCTCCTCAACCAACTGAACCTATTGAAAATGAAACTCCTTTTGAATTTCCTTTGGGTATGATGGAAAAACTGCTAGCTAACCCTTTTACAGGAGATGGAACAAAGCATCCTGATGAGCACTTAATATATGTGGATGAAGTTTGTGGACTATTTAAGCTTGCAGGTATACCCGATGATGTTGCTAAGAAGAAGGTCTTCCCTTTATCTTTGAAGGGAGACGCATTGATATGGTATAGGCTATGTGATGATATGAGATCATGGGACAATAAAAGATTGAAGTTGGAATTTCATCTAAAGTATTACCATATGCATCTTGTTCATCGTGATCGCAATTATATATATAATTTCTGGCCTTGCGAAGGAGAAAGCATCGCTCAAGCTTGGGGGAGGCTTAAATCAATGTTATATTCATGTCCCAATCATGAGCTCTCAAGAGAAATGATTATTCAAAATTTATACGCTCGGCTTTCTGATAACAATCGCACCATGCTCGATACTTCTTGTGCTGGCTCTTTTATGATGAAGACTATTGAATTCAAATGGAATTTATTAGATAGAATTAAACGCAACTCTGAAGATTGGGACCTCGACAAAGGTAAGGAATCAGGTATAACACCTAAGTTTGATTGTGTTAAATATTTTATGGATACCGATATTTTCCGTAAGTTTAGCACTAAATATGGACTTCACTCTGAGATAGTAGCTTCTTTCTGTGAATCTTTTGCTACTTATGTTGATCTCCCTAAGGACAAGTGGTTTAAATATCATCCTCCCATAGAAGTAAAAGTAGCTGCACCTATTAAAGTTGAAGAAAAGACTGTCACTTATAATGATCCTATTGTTCCTACTTATTATGTTGAGAAACCACCTTTCCCTGTTAGAATAAAGGATCATGCTAAAGCTTCTACTGTTGTCCGTAAAAGCAATATTAGAACTTATACACCTCCAGAGAAAGTTAAAGTAGAACCTAATATTGCTATTGTTAAAGATCTCTTGTCTGATAATATTGATGGGCACGTTATTCAGTTCAATGGTGAAACTGCTAGAATTGCTAAGCCTTGTGATAAAGATAAACATAGACCTATGGTAGGCGTGCCTTTTATTTCTGTTAACATAGGAGATCATTGTTATCGTGGCTTATGTGATGTGGGTGCTAGTGCTAGTGTAATACCTATTGACTTATACGAAGAAATTAAGAATGAAATTGCGCCTGCTGAGTTAGAAGATATTGATGTCACAATTAAACTTGCCAATAGAGATACTATTTCACCAATTGGAATTGTTAGAGATGTTGAAGTCTTGTGTGGGAAAACTAAATATCCTGCTGATTTTCTTGTTCTTGGTTCCCCACAAGATAGCTTTTGTCCCATTATATTTGGTAGACCCTTCTTAAGTACTGTCAATGCTACCATAGATTGCACAAAGAATGTTGTTACTATTGGCTTGGATGATATGGTTCATGAGTTTAATTTCTCTAAATTTAGTAAACAACATTGTGAGGAAGAATTACCTAGTAAGGATGAAATTATTGGTCTTGCTTCTATTGCCGTACCTCCTAGTGATCCTTCAGAACACTATTTGCTAGACCATGAAAATGATATGTTCATAAATGAAAGAAGGGAAATAGATGAAGTATTATTTAAACAGGAACCTATTCTACAACATAATTTGCCTGTTGAAATTTTAGGGGATCCTCCTCCACCCAAGGGTGATCCCGTGTTTGAGCTTAAACCTTTGCCTGATAATCTTAAATATGCTTATCTTGATGAAAATAAGATATATCTTGTTATTATTGGTGCTAACCTTTCAGAGCATGAAGAATAAAGATTATTGAAAACTCTGAAGAAGCATTGTGCTGCTATTGGATATACTCTTGATGATCTTAAGGGCATTAGTCCCACTCTATGTCAACATAAAATAAATTTGGAAGCAGATGCCAAACCAGTTCGTGATCCTCAACGACGTTTGAATCCTAAAATGAAAGAAGTGGTAAGAAAAGAAATACTAAAGCTTCTGGAGGCAGGTATAATCTATCACGTTGCTGATAGTGAGTGGGTAAGTCATGTCCATTGTGTCCCTAACAAGGGAGGTATTACTGTTGTTCCTCATGATAAAGATGAATTGATTCCACAAACAATTATCATAGGTTATAGGATGGTAATTGATTTCCGCAAATTAAATAAAGCTACTAAGAAAGATCATTACCCCTTACCTTTTATTGATCAAATGCTATAAAGATTATGCAAACATACACACTATTGCTTTCTAGATGGTTATTCTGGTTTCTCTCAAATACCTGTGTCGGCTAGAGATCAATCAAAGACTACTTTTACATGCCCTTTTGGTACTTTTGCTTATAGACGTATGCCTTTTGGTTTATGTAATGCACCTGCTACCTTTCAAAGATGCATGATGGCTATATTCTCTGACTTTTTTGAAAAGATTTGTGAGGTTTTCATGGATGACTTTTCCGTCTATGGTTCCTCTTTTGATGATTGCTTGAACAATCTTGATCGAGTTGCAAAGATGTGAAGAAACTAATCTTGTCTTGAATTGGGAAAAGTGCCACTTTATGGTTAATGAAGGTATTGTCTTGGGGCACAAAGTTTCTGAAAGAGGTATTGAAGTTGATAAAGCCAAGGTTGATGCTATTGAAAAGATGCCATGTCCCAAGGACATCAAAGGTATAAGAAGTTTCTTTGGTCACGCTGGATTTTATAGGAGGTTCATTAAGGACTTCTCAAACATTTCTCGGCCTCTGACTAATTTATTGCAAAAAGATATACCATTTGTCTTTGATGATGATTGTGTAAAAGCATTTGAAATACTTAAGAAAGCATTAGTCTCTGCACCTGTTGTTCAGCAACCTGATTGGAATTTACCCTTTGAAATTATGTGTGATGCTAGTGACTATGATGTAGGTGCTGTTCTAGGGCAAAGAGTTGATAAGAAATTAAATGTTATTCATTATGCTAGTAAGACTCTAGACAATGCTCAAAGAAATTATGCTACTACTGAAAAAGAGCTTTTAGTAGTTGTATTTGCTTGTGATAAGTTTGGATCTTATATTGTTGATTCCAAAGTAACTATTCACACTAATCATGTTGCTGTTAAATACCTTATGGAAAAGAAAGATGCTAAACCTAGACTTATTAGATGGGTTCTCTTGCTACAAGAATTTGATTTGCTTATTGTTGATAGAAAGGGAGCTGAGAACCCCGTTGCAGACAACTTGTCTAGGTTAGAAAATATTCTTGATGACCCACTACCTATTAATGATAGCTTTCCTGATGAATAATTAAATGTTATAAGTACTTCTCGTAGTACTCCATGGTATGCTGATTATGCTAATTATATTGTTGCTAAGTTTATACCACCTAGCTTCACATACCAACAAAAGAAAAAGTTCTTCTATGATTTGAGATATTACTTTTGGGATGACCCACATCTTTATAAAGAAGGAGTAGATGGTGTTATTAGACGTTGTGTACCTGAGCATGAACAGGAACAGATCCTACGCAAGTGTCATTCTGAGGCTTATGGAGGACACCACGCTGGAGATAGAACTGCACATAAGGTATTGCAATCTGGTTTTTATTGGCCTACTCTCTTCAAGGATGCCCGTAAGTTTGTCTTGTCTTGTGATGAATGTCAAAGAATTGGTAATATTAGTAGACGTCAAGAAATGCCTATGAATTATTCACTTGTTATTGAACCGTTTGATGTTTGGGGCTTTGATTATATAGGACCTTTTCCTGCCTCTAATGGATACACACATATTTTAGTTGTTGTTGATTACGTTACTAAGTGGGTAGAAGCTATTCCAACTAGTAGTGCTGATCATAACACTTCTATTAAAATGCTTAAAGAAGTTATTTTTCCGAGGTTTGGAGTCCCTAGATATTTAATGACTGATGGTGGTTCACACTTTATTCATGGTGCTTTCCGTAAAATGCTTGCTAAATATGATGTTAATCATAGAATTGCATCTCCTTATCACCCTCAGTCTAGTGGTCAAGTAGAGTTGAGAAATAGAGAGCTCAAATTAATTTTGCAAAAGACTGTTAATAGGTCTAGAAAGAATTGGTCCAATAAACTTGATGATGCATTGTGGGCTTATAGAACTGCATACAAAAATCCTATGGGTATGTCTCCGTATAAAATGGTTATGTAAAAGCATGTCACTTACCTCTCAAACCAGAACTTAAGGCATATTGGGCTATTAAAGACCTCAACTATGATTTTAAACTTGCCGGTGAGAAGAGGTTATTTGATATTAGCTCACTTGATGAATGGAGAACCCAAGCATATGAAAATGCCAAGTTGTTTAAAGAAAAAGTTAAAATATGGCATGACAAAAGGATACAAAAGCGTGAGTTTAATGTAGGTGATTATGTATTGCTATACAACTCTCGTTTAAGATTTTTTGTAGGAAAACTTCTCTCTAAATGGGAAGACCCCTATGTTATCGAAGAGGTCTATCGTTTCGGTGCCATAAAAATCAACAACTTCGATGGCACAAATCCGAAGGTGGTAAACGGTCAAAGAATTAAACATTATATCTCAGGTAATCCCATAAATGTTGAAACCAATATTATTGAAATCGTAACCCCGGAGGAATACATAAGGGACACTTTCGGAGCGTTTCAGACTCCGAAAAGGAATAGGTATGTGGTATGGTAAGTAAACTGACTCCAAAACAATTTTTAAGGCAATATTTCTCCGTTTTGGAATATTTAGAAAAATAGAAAAATAACTAGCAGTCTGGGAAGGACACGAGGGCCCCACGAGGGTGGTGGGCGCGCCCTACCCCCCTGGGCGCGCCCCCCTACCTCGTGAGCACCTCGTGTGCCTTCCAGACTCTGTTTTCTTGCATGTTATGTATTTTGGTCGGTAAAAATTCATTATATATTCTCCCGAAGGTTTTGACTCCCGTATCACGCAAACCTCCTTTGTTCTTGTTTCGAGATGTTTTCTGTCAGGGTTTTCCAGGATAGGCATCATGTTGTCTCCCTCCTCCAACAATGGTGACAATGATGCTTGGCTAATGAAGATAGATCTGAAGAGGGAAGAACCCACGAGGGTCGACAAATATGAAAGGATCAAGAAGGCCACTGAGGATCAAGCTCCAACAGCAAAAGACATCCTTTAAATTGATCATAACCATCTTACCCCAACTGAGATCGAAGATTTCAATATGATTGAGTTAGCTCGTATACAAAACAAGTATCTCACTCAAGAAAATATTTTGTTGAAGGAGCATATTGTCGCACTCAAGGGCATTATTCGCAAGCTGGAGGACCTCTTACGCTCGATGTGCGATTATCCGTCACCTCCACCTTCTTCACCGACAAAGGAGATATAATCACATGGGTATGGGCACTCCCCTTGGCAACTGCCAAGCTTGGGGGAGGTGCCCCGGTATCGTATCACAATCACAACTCCTATCTTTATTGTTTTCTTTTAGTTCGATCCTATTAGTAGTATCTTGATCTAGTAGAATAAAGTTTATGGCATGATCTAGTTTTGAGTTTTGCTTTATGATCTCTCTTTGTAATCGAGTCTGTTAGCTATATAATAAAGATTAGTGTTAAGTCAAGGGCTTGATTATTTTGCCATGATCTTGGGTGAATAAAAGAAAGAGAAAAAGAATAAAAAGAAACAAAGAGTTCATATTAATCTTATTGAGAGTAATGACTTCACATAGAAAGAGTATGATGATTAAAAGTTGTTGGGAGTTGGCAGACATAGCTTTGGTCATTGTTGCAATTAATAGGAAGTAATAAGGAAAGAGAGGTTTCACATATAGATATATTATCATTGACATCTTTTATGATTGGGAGCACTCATTAAAATATGACATGCTAAAGAGTTGATGTTGGACAAGGAAGACAATGTAATGAGTTATGCATTTCTTATATCTGAGATAAAGTATGTTGTCATGGATCCTCTAACTTGTTGAGCTTGCCTTTCCCCCTCATGCTAGCCAAATTCTCAGCACTAAGTAGAAATACTACTTGTGCTTCCAAAATCCGTAAACCAGTTTTGCCTTGAGAATCCACCATATCTACCTATGGATTGAGTAAGATCCTTCAAGTAAGTTGTCATCGGTGCAACGCAATAAAAAATTGCTCTAAACATGTATGATTGATTGGTGTGGGAGAAATAAGCTTTATAAGATCTTGTGATGTGGAAGTAATAAAAGCGACGGACTGCATAATGAAGGTTCATATCACAAGTGGTAATACAAAGTGACGTTCTTTCGCAATGAGATTTTGTGCATCCAACCATAAAAGTGCATGGCAACCTATGCTTCCCTCTGCGAAGGGCCTATCCTTTATTATTATCTTCTACCTTATGCAAGAGTCGTGGTGATCTTCACCTTCCCTTTTTGATTTTATCCTTTGGCAAGCTCAGCATCTTGGAAAGAACATAATATATATATCTAATTGGATGTAGGGGAGCATGAACCATTATTGTTGACATTACCCTTGAGGTAAAAGGTTGTGGGGCAAAACTATAAGCCCCTATCTTTCTCTGTGTCCGATTAAAACTCCGTAACCACAAGTATTGCGTGAGTGTTAGCAATTATGGAGGACTAAATGATAGTTGAGTATGTGGACTTGCTTTTTAGCTCTGACATAGACTCTTTCCGATGTTATGATAAATTGCAATTGCTCCAATGGATGAGATTATAGTTTGTCGGAGCCCAATAAGGTTTATGATTTATACTCTTGCATTGTGAATAGATCATCACTTGAACATAAGTAATCATATGAGAAAATCTATATATGTTGCTGTTCTGAGAATAATCATGATGCCTTCATGTTCGTATTTTATTTTTATCGACGCCTCTACCTCTAAACATGAGGAGTTATTTATTGTTATCGGCTTTCAGCTTGAGGACAAGCAAGGTCTAAGCTTGGGGGAGTTGATATGTCCATTTTGCATCATGCTTTTATATCAATATTTATTGCATTATGGACTGTTATTTCACTTTATGTCACAATACTTATGGCTATTCTCTCTTATTTTACAAGGTTTACATAAGGAGGGAGAATGCCGGCAGCTGGAATTCTGGGCTGGAAAAGGAGAAAATATTAGAGACCTATTCTGCGCAACTCCAAAAGTCCTGAAACTCCACGAAACATCTTAAAATAAATAAAGAAAAATCATCGCCAAAGATGAAGGCCAGGGGGCCCACACCCTGCTCACGAGGGTGGGGGCGCCCCCCCCCCCCCCCTAGGGCGCGCCCCCTACCTCGTGGGCCCCCTGGTGGCTCTCCGACGTCCATCTTCTCCTATATGAAGTCTTTCGATGAGAAAAAAATTAAGGAGCAACTTTTCGGGACGAGACTCCGCCGCCACGAGGCGGAACCTTGGCGGAACCAATCTAGTGCTCCGGCAGAGCTGTTCTGTCGGGGATACTTCCCTCCGGGAGGGGGAAATCATCACCAACGCTCCTCTCATTGGGAGAGGGCAATCTCCATCAACATCTTCACCAGCACCATCTCATCTCCAAACCCTAGTTCATCTCTTGTATCCAATTCTTGTCTCAAAGTCCGGGATTGGTGCTAGTAGGTTGCTAGTAGTGTTGATTACTCCTTGTAGTTGATGCTAGTTGGTTTAATTGGTGGAAGATCATATGTTCAGATCCTATATGCATATTATTACCCCTCTTATTATGAACATGAATATGCTTTGTGAGTAATTACGTTTGTTCCTGAGGACAAGGGAGAAGTCTTGCTATTAGTAGTCATGTGAATTTGGTATTCGTTTGATATTTTGATAAGATGTATGTTGTCTAGCCTCTAGTGGTGTTATGTGAACGTCGACTACATAACACTTCACCATTATTTGGGCCTAGAGGAAGGAATTGGGAAGTAATAAGTAGATGATGGGTTGCTAGAGTGACAGAAGCTTAAACCCTAGTTTATGCGTTGCTTTGTAAGGGGCTGATTTGGATCCACATGTTTCAAGCTATGGTTAGGTTTACCTTAATACCTTTGTTGTAGTTGTGGATGCTTGCAATAGAGGTTAATCATAAGTGGGATGCTTGTTCAAGTAAGAACAGCACCCAAGCACCGGTCCACCCACATATCAAAGTATCAAAGTATCGAACGCGAATCATATGAACGTGATGAAAACTAGCTTGACGATATTCCCATGTGTCCTCGGGAGAACTTTTCCTATTGTAAGAGTTTGTTCCAGCTTGTCCTTTGCTACAAAAGGATTGGGCCACCTTGCTGCACCTTATTTACTTTTGTTACTTGTTGCTCGTTACAATTTATCCCGTCACAAAACTATCTGTTACCACTTATTTCAGTACTTGCAGAGAATACCTTGCTGAAAACCACTTATCATTTCCTTCTGCTCCTCGTTGGGTTCGACACTCTTACTTATCGAAAGGACTACGATAGATCCCCTATACTTGTGGGTCATCAGGCCACCATCAAGGGCATGAACCCTACCTCTTCCCCGGGCCCGGATGGCCTGCCGGTTAAGTTCTTCCAAACCTTCTAGAATGTGCTCAAACCGGAGGTCATGGCCATCTTCGATGAGTTCTACGTTGGGTCCATTGATCTCGGGCGCCTTAACTACTGGACGATCTCGCTTATCCCCAAGGTCCCTAGGGCGTCTGACATCTGTCAGTTTCGCCCGATCACGGTGACATCCGTCAGTTTTGGGCCTCTCGGTAGCGCGGGTGCCGGCGCTACTAATAAGGCGCTACAGCTAACGTATAGCAGTAGCGCCTGTTGTCCCACGCTACTGCTATACATGAATAGCTGTAGTGCTCTTTGGGAAAGGGCGCTACTGATATTATCTGCAGCGCTGTTTGCTGGGACGCGCTACTGGTAAAGGGGCGCTACTGCTAAATTTCCCCCCTCGCTACTACTAGTTTATTTATTAGTTTTTTTCCTGCATATTTGTTTTGTATTTGAATAGGCTTTATACAATAATCTTTAGCATATCATACACATACAAATGTAATCATAGCATATACATACAATTAGTCTCATCAAATCATGTCATCATCATAATCATCATCCAACACAAAGTGGTCTCTCGTCATCATCTCGAAAATAGCGATACAAGTCTCGATTACTTGCAAATACATCGTCATCCATCTAAACAATGATATACGCGAGAAGAGCTATCACTTTGAGAACATGAGTTCGCATCCCTCTCTCGCATTAGCGTGAACCTAACCTAACTACTGCCTATCGCTCGGAAACCGGAAACCGGTACATCTGGGCGGCCTGACACTCTGGCCACTTGTCGTATATATACTCTGGTGTAGCACTTCTTCGCCATCTATGATCTATGCACCTGCATCATCACATGAGTCGATGATATGCAACATATATAGTTGAGCAACAGAAAGAGACAGACTTGGCAAAAATAGAAACAACATATGATATGCATAAATAACAAAGTTCATCGTACCCCAAAATGCCCTAACTAGAGTGATTTTCGCTAGTCGAGGAGGAGGATGGTTTAATTACATCACAAATAAAGTTTCACCGTGCATAACTCGAAGTATTGTCATACAGAAAGTATGGACTAAATGGACACATTGTCATATATCGACAATCACTCCAACATGTCGTTCCATCCATCCAAGTCAGGGAGATAGTCCCCGAGCCTAGTGAAAGGCTTCAGGTCGAGATGCTGAGAGGCTATCCATGTTCGGACGTCTTCCCGCGACATTTGTCCTTCTCCGTAGAACATCCCTGTTTTTTCAATGACCTCCTTCATGATGATTTGGGCAAGTTCGCGTTGGATGTTATAGAACTCAGCTCGAAGTCAACGATCCTCGATATCTCCTATGTCCTTTGCCCATTGCAGAATATGCCCATTGTTTATCTTCTTCATTGTCGGGTCCTCATCTGGATCTTTATAATCCTTCTCATTCCGGCCCGGGAACAAGAATATCTGGTGAAACTTCTTTAGGAGGGAGCTCCTCATATTTTCTATCTTCTATAGTTTCTCATCGTTGATGGTGGCGGTTGTCCATACGATGCAGCCTATTTGATTGCCGTAGCATCGACGCGCTTCCTCGGGCGCCGTTGGCTCAAAATTGCCATCTTCCACCTCCGTGACCACCACTCTAGTAGTCCTGAGTTTGTTAGGAACTCGTTGCCTCTTTGCTTTCGGTTCTACACTGGCTCCTCTCCCCGAGGAAGCGCCGGTCTCAGTCTCAGCGCCGGTCTCGATGCCGGTCTGAGTCTAAGTGCCGATCTTAGTCTCAGCACCGGTCTGCGTGTCGGTCTCAGTCCCCGATGCCACCGGTGGGCCCAGCAATAACATCGGTTGATCGTCGATAAGGCTAAAAAATTCGTCTGCCGCCCGGTAGGCGTCGTCGCAATCACCAAAACCCTGTCCTTCATCGTTGCTAGCCATGTTTCCTATGATTAAATCTAGTCAATTAATTCTAGACCTAATAAAATGAATAATGACATAAAAAAGGCCTATTGTTTTGCAGGAATGTTGACTCCTTCCTGGTGCGTCAACTCACGGGCACTCGATATGTCCTAGTTTGTAGCACAAGTCATGCTGAAATTCACGGAAAATTTCGGCATGACCTTTGCTAAAAAGTGGACAAATCGAGAACCTGAAATTTGCCGGAACAGAAATTAATCAACATTCCGGCAAAACATAGGCCACTCAGCATCATTCCCTGGAAACAGTGTTCAAATATCCCTCTTCGACACCGCAACACATGTCCAAATATACACGAGCAACCACATGTACAAATTACACAAGCTAATTCAAAAACAAAGTGTAGAAGGAAATTCATTTAACTACTAATAGAACAAAATTCAGTTAACTTTAGTACTCTATAATGATGAAAGGAAAAAAATCAGTTAACTACTAATTTCATTCATTTAGGTTATTCATTTAACATCACCTAATTAACCTACTATACCACTACTACTAGCAGCACTACTAACCTAATTAACCTAGCAAAACTCTAGTGCCCTAACTGAAAAACATCTAATTAACATCTACTAGTACCACTATTGCCCTAACCTAATTAACATCTACTAGTATCACTATATACTATACAAGCAGCATATACCCTAATTAAACCCTACTGCCCTAACTAACTTTTGTTGTAAACCAAATTTTTTGCTCTAAACTAATTTTTGCTCTAACATCTACTACTTAACATCCTTTGCTCTAAACTAAATTTTTTGCTATAAACAAACTTTTGCTCTACTAATTTTTTCTCTAAAATGTAGAGAGAGATGAGTGGGGGGAGGGGTGGGGGACTTATAGAGAGGGCAGAGACGGTGGTGGGGAGGTGCTCGATGACGGAGGCAGGAGCGGAGAGGGCAGGCTTGGGCACGGGCAACGGCGCTCCTGGGCGGGCTCGGGCGGCGGTGAGGTAGAGGGCGCCGACGTTGACGTCGAGGGCGGTCTCGGGCGGCAGCGGTGAGGCTGAGGGCGGCCTCGAGCGGCGGCGGTGAGGATGACGGCGGCCTCGGGGGGAGACGGTGAGGTTGCGGGCGTCAACGCCGGCAGGAGACGGCGGCGAAGTGGGGCGACGGCGAATTGGGGAGACGGCGGCGAGGGCGAGGGATTTGGGGAAGAAGTGGTGGCCGGGGGCGGGGGGAAACCGTTGTTTAAGTGAAACATAACGGTAGCGCGTTTCCGAAAATGCGCTATAGCTAAGTTAGCTATAGCGCGTTTCCTGAAACCCGCTACTGCTATTCCTTTCTCCTTTTTTTCCCTTTTTTCTTTTATTTTTCTTTACATTTTATTTTTTTTCCTCTATTTCTTTCATTTTCATTTACTTTTCTACTTGTTTTTCACTTTATTTTATTTCCAGTAGCAGCAGCGCCTTACACGTAAGCGCGCTACAGCTAAGGAGAGTAGCAGTAGCGCTGGGCCAGTATACGCGCTACTGCTAGGTTGGGCTAGCCATGCGCGCCCAGATCAAACATAGCAGCAGCGCTTTTCGCTAGTACGCGCTACTACAAAAGTCATAGCAGTAGCGCAGTTTATTTACGCGCGCTGCTACTAAGTAGCAGTAGCGTTTGATTTTGTACAGCGCTACTGGTAAGATTCTGTCTATAGGCTTTTCCCTAGTAGTGGTATTCTGGCGAAAGGGTACGCCAATAGGGTGACCTGCTCGCAGACCACATTACCCACCCCAACCAATCGGCCTTTATCCAAGGTCGATATATTCTGGATGGGGTGCTAGTCCTCCACGAGGTTCTACACGAGGTCCGCTCCAAACACCTCAAGGCGGTCTTCCTGAAGATCGATTTCCATAAGGCCTACGACACTGTTAGCTGGCCCTTCCTTCGGGAAGTTCTTCTACGGAAAGGCTTCGATGACTGCTGGATCTCCAGGGTGATGCAGATGGTCTCCTATGGTCGCACTACCGTGAACATAAATGGGGAAATTGGCCCCTACTTCCCCACTCTTTGTGGGGTGAGGCAAGGTGATCCCTTTTCCCCTTTCCTGTTCAACATGGTGGTGGATGCACTGGAAGCCATCCTGGACAAGGCTAAGGCGGTAGGCCATATCCGTGGGCTAGCTCCCCACTTGGCCGGCGGCGCCGGCATCTCCCTACTCCAGTACGCTGACGACACCATCATCATGGTCGAAGGCTCGGACGCGGACATTGCCAACCTTAAGTTCCTCCTCCTTTGCTTCCAACAAATGTGTGGCCTCAAGATCAACTTCGCTAAGAGTGATGTGATGGTGATGGGCTACTCTCCGGCCAAGGCCCGCGACATCACCAACCGCCTGAATTGCCGCCTAGGCACCTTCCCCACCACCTACCTGGGGACGCCCATTAGTGACTCGCAGCTTACGGTGGCTGATCTGCGACCGACGGTGTCCAAGTTGCAGACACGCATTGAGCCATGGCAGGGCCGATGGCTGTCAAAGGCGGCCCGGACGATCCTCATCAACTCCTCGATCTCCTGTCTCCTTCTGTTCCTCATGAGCTTCTACAGCCTCCACGAGACGCTCCACCATGAGATTGCGAAGGTCTAATCCCGCTTCTATTGGGTCGGGGACAATAACAAACAGAAGTACCATATGGTTAGTTGGCCCGACATCTGTAAGCCTCGGGAGCAGGGCAGCCTCGGTATCATGTGTTCGAAACGCATGAATATCGCTCTCCTCTCCCGATGGCTATGGTGCATCTCGTAAGGGCATGGTGGGTTGTGGCTAGACATCATCCGGAACAAGTACCTGCGTGGCCAACCTTTGGCCTTCTGTCAACAGTCTGGTGGGTCCCAATTTTGGCGGTCTGTGATCCAATTGCTCCCCGTTCTCCGTATTGGGACCTCCATTTCGGTGGGATCGGGTGCAGTGACCCTGTTTTGGTTCGACCGATGGGCGGGAGACTCGCCCTTCGCGGCCTGGTTTCCCGAGCTCTTCTCCATCGCTGTCGCCCCGTCAATCTCAGCTGAACGGGCCCTTATTGACTTAGGGCGCCTTGCTTTCCGGAGGCCATTTGGGCCTCCGGAAACTGCCGCTTGGGAGGAGCTTCTTGATTGCATCGCCCTTCATGAGCCAGGCATCAACGCTGGCCCGGACCAAGTGTGGTGGCGCCTTGACCCTTCGGGCCAATTCTCCACCAAGTCCATCTACTCGGCCATCGCTCCCTCCTCCGCTCCGTCCCCCCTCCTGGCGGTATGGCCCATCCGTCTTCCTCTGAAAATACAGATCTTCATGTGGCAATGGATCCGCGGCCGGCTCCCTTCTGGAGTGGAGGTCCACAAGAGCAATGGTCCGGGCTCTGGTCTTTGCCCGCTCTGTGGTATCCCCGAGGACTCGAATCACATTTTTTTCGCCTGTGTATCTGCCCAGTTCATCTAGAGCTGTTTTAGAGAGGCGGTGGGGGGATTGGTGTCACACCAATTTCCCCGACCTATTCGCTGAACTCCAGAACTCCCCCCTGCCCACTCGCCACATTAGGTGGCTTGAAATTGGCGTTCTTGAGTGGACCCTCTGGACGATTCGCAACAAACTTGTGATTCAGCGCACTCCGCTTCGCCGGGCTACTGACGCTATTTTCAAACTGTCTAGTTACTTGCAGCTTTGGCGGCCGCTTAGCCGCCCTCGAGACCGGGATGCCATCTCCGCCTTCATCGCCGACCTTCGATCGATGGCAGTCCGCCTATCTCTGCCGCCCCCGCCGCCTCCTCCAGAGCCTGATTAGATGCTTGGTGTTCCTCCTCGACTTTGGCTCCGGCCTCGGCCGTGCCATTTTCTTTGTTGTTTTTTAGGGCTTGTTGAGCTGTGCCCTCAGCAGAACCCTTTGGATCTCTTGTTGTGTTTTGTGGGTGCGTTTGTCCTGGACTAGTTCTTGTATGTGTGCTCTTGGCGGTTTGCTTTATCTATAAAGCGGAGCGAAAGCCTTTTTCGATATCGCCAAACTATTGCAATCATATTTAGTGATCTACAAGTCTTATGTAGGATTTTATGACTAACCATGTGAATGACTAGTTCCTGTCATCTCTCTAAATAGATATAAGTGAAGCAAGAGAGTTTAATTCTTTCTACAAAAGATATGCCCACGCTCTAACAAATATAAACGAAGCAAAAGAGCATTCTACAAATGGCGGTTGTCTATGTAAAGAGAAACAGGCAATCCAAATTTCAAATGATATAAGTGAAGCACATGAAGCATTCTATAAAGCCATACTCAAAAGATATAAGTGAAGTGCAATGAGCATTCTATAAATCAACCAAGTACTATCTCATACCAGCATGGTGCATAAAAGAAAAATGAAAACTAAATGCAAAAGACGCTCCAAGATTGCACATATCGCATGAATGAAACGAATCCGAAAACATACTGATACTTGTTGAAGAAAGAGGGCATGCCTTCCGGGGCATCCCAAAGCTTAGACGCTTGAGTCTCCTTGAATATTTACTTGGGGTGCCTCGGGCATCCCCAATCTTGAGCTCTTGCCTCTCTTCCTTCTTCTCACATCGAGACCTTCTCGATCATCGAACACTTCATCCACACAAAACTTTAACAGAAAACTCGGTAAGATCCGTTAGTATAATAAAGCAAATCACTACTATAAGTACTATTGAAAACCAATTCATATTTTTTTGCATTGTATCTACTGTAGTATAACTTTTTCATGGCTTAATCCACTGATATGAAACAATAGTTTCATCAAAACAAGCAAACTATGCATCAAAAACAGAATCTGTCTAAAACAGAACAGTCTGTAATAATCTGAACATTCACCATACTTATGTTACTTGAAAAATTATGCCAAAATTAGGAAAAATAAAAAAATTGTATAGAAAGACAGTGCAAAAAGAATCATAACCATTTGACGTTCCAGTAAAAAATGTAAAATCGCGCGCTACAGACAAAGTTTCTGTCCTGCACCGTACAAACCAACAAGCAAAGTAAACATCCTAAAGGCAAACCTTGGCACATTATTTTTATAATACAATGGAATTGTACAAGGCGATAATTATTTTTTTTGAAAAGTTTCTGTAATCAAGATTCACAAAGTTGCCGTGAGCATGAACAAAGTTCAAGGAGCTCTCCCACTTCAACAATGCTTATCTTTCTCACTTTCACTTTCCTTTTTGAAAAAGTTTTCGGTTCCCCTATTTATTTATTTTGTTTTTAAACTATATGAAAGCACTCAACAGAAATAAATGACTCTCTAAAACTTCCGGGCTGTCTCCCTGGCAGCGCTTTCCTTAAAGCCATTAATCTAGGCATATAGTGCTCAAGTAGTGAATCCACCCGGATCCCAAGGTATATCAAAGCCAATTTTAATTAGCAATGATTTGTAATTTAGTAGTGAGCACAAAGCAACAAATATCATGTAAAAACAAAGTCTAACTCTCTTCCCATGCATCGGCATGTCATAAAAGAACAATTCATGCACACATAGTAAAGGCCAATGAATAGTATAAATAGTTTCTCACAATTTTATCGTATTGGAAACATTTAGAGGCGGAGATGTAGTTCCTCTCTCATAATAATTGCAAGTAGAAGCAGCAAGCACATGCATATTATATTCATCAAAATCATCATGTGCAACGGTATAAGGCAACCCATCAATATAATCCTTAATAAGCACAAACTTCTCCGATATAGTGTAGTTTGGAGAATTCAAAAAGATAATAGGACTATCATGCGTGGGTGCAATAGCAACAATTTCATATTTAACATAAGGAACTATAGAAAGTTCATCTCCATAAGCATAATTCATATTGGCATCTTGGCCACAAGCATAGCAAGCATCATCAAAAAGGGATATTTCAAAAGAATCAACGGGATCATAGCAATTATCATAGCATTCATCATCCTTCGGTAAGCATGAAGGGGAATTAAACAATGTATGAGTTGAAGAGTTACTCTCATTAGAAGGTGGGCACGGGTGATCAATCCAATCTTTCTCCTTTTGTTCTTCGCTCTCCTCCTCATCTTTTTCATCCAGTGAGCTCACAGTTTCATCAACTTCTTCCATAGATTCCTGCAAAATATTAGTCTCTTCTTGGACAGCGGAGACTTTCACAATAAGTGCACAAATACTGGAATTGTATTCATAGTTCTCATAGCAATATTTAAGGATAGCTAAATTTTCAGGTCTATAAACTGAATCATCAAAATCTTCAAACTCTTTAAACATAGATTCAATTTCATAAGCACCCATAAAAGCAACAAATTCTTCTATTCGTTCCACATCATAGTAATCATATATACCATTAGCATAGGAAGCTAAGGTTTTATTATCATTAAATTCGCATAAAAGGGGAAAGTGTGGAGCCTTCATCCTGGAGTGTCGGATTTCGGGTTCCGGCAGACCCTTGAGGTTCGAACACTGGGGTGCGCACGGAGATCTCTCCCCTACCGATCTACGTCCAATCTCCTCGTGTGATCTAAGCTGGAAACAATGAAAAACACAAGGGACACTAGGTTTATACTGGTTCGGGCCACCATTGTGGTGTAATACCCTACTCCAGTGTGTGGTGTGGTGGATTGCCTCAGGGGCTGATGATGAACAATACAAGGGAAGAACAGCCTCGCGAGAGGTATTCTTGAGCTGGTGCAATGAACTGCTAGGGTGAGTTCAGTCGCCTCTCTCTCTCTCTCTGCTGGGGTTCTACCAGATCTCTAGTCGTCTCTCTCCTAGATCGCTCTCTGGATCCTTCTATGTTGTTCTCCCTCTCCCTACTCTGTGGTGGCTAGCTCTATTTATAGAGGCCCTGGGCCTCTTCCCCAAAATAATGAGCGGGAAGGGCGCCAACAATTGGCCATTTTGAAGGGGAACATCTAGTACAAGTTATCCTGACCAAAGGTGGTCTTCAGCTGCCAAAAGTACTGGTGATGACGCCATCTTGGGCTCCACGGTGACCTCCGTCCTGCCGCTCTGCTGGTCTTGGTCTCTTTGCACCGGAATGGTAACCTTTGCCCGGTGCCTTGGCCTGTGCTTGCCCCCTTTGCACTAAAGGGAAAACAAGGACACTGCGCAGGCCGGCGCCTGCTTGGCGCCCGCCTGGTCTCGGTCGTCATGGCTTGCGTCACGGGCTCCTCGCGAGGTACCCCCGCCTTGATCTCTCCGCCTCCTCGCGAGCCCACCTGATGAGGCTGCCTCTAAGGAAGCTCTCTGTCGTCTGCCCCGCGAGGCTTGGCCCCTCGCGAGGGTCTTGAGCTTGAGTTGATGATGATGGGCCGCGCTAGGCCCCCACTTGAGCCACGCCGCAGGCCGCAGGCAGGCGAGTCTGGGGGGGGCCGTTCCCAAAATGCCGACAGTAGCCCCTGGGCCCAAGGCGCGCCCGGGCTTGGCCTAGCAGGAAAGCGAAGGGGCAAGCGCGAAGCACCGCGAGCCCTAACAGCCTGCAGCCTTGGGCGTTGCGTGGCTATTGACTGGACGTGGGCGACTGCACTTCCCCACGATGCCTCGGCGATCGCACGACTTGATAAGTCCCTGCATGCAGAGAAACCGATCATGATTACCTGCGATCGTGGTGCTCGGCGATTGGCCTCCTCCGGCTATAAGTACGGGGCCACACAAACCCCCTCAGCCCATCCCTTACTGCAGCTCCTTGCCTTCTTCCTGTCTACGAGTCGTTCCCATGGCTCCAAAGAGATTCTCGGCCGTAGAGAAAGGAAAGGCCCGCCAGGCAGGGCCTGACTCTCCCCCCCGACCAAGCGCAGTCGGGGCCGCCCTCGCAAGTATTCCATCGTCCCCGTAGTGGCCTCCCGCGGCCATGGAGGCGGTTCCCAGCGCGGTGGTGAGCGCCCGGTTGCCGATGGGGGCACGCCGTGGCTGCGCGCCCCCTAGGCCACGCTTTCGCTCTGTGGAGGTGATGTCGGAGTTCGTCGTGTGGTCGGCGGACCCAACCAGCACCCGGCTCCAGCTCCCCCGTTTCTTCGTAGATGAACTGCTGGCCAGTGCCCGGTGCGGCTTCTGGCTCCATGTAGACGGCTACTGCAGCAGGGCCTCCTGGGCTTCACTGGAGGTCTCCATTTCTGGGAATGTGGCCCTGACCCGCGGCTGGCAAACGTTTGCCCGCACGCGCAGCCTGGGCCGGTGGTGCACCCTGCACTTCAAGTTCGATGGCGACGCCACCCTCTACGTGAGGGTGTTCGGGGAAGACGGTCGCCGTGCTGGGTGCTGCCCCGAAGACGACGACCGCGGCCGCCTGCCCAGCCCCCGTACTGACTAGGATGAAGACGGCGACATGCGTACAGGCGGCGATGCTCGGGGTTCGCTGGGCTTCGGTGACTCCCTCTCAGGCAGCAGCTCCTCCAGCGGTGGCCGCGACCAGCCCCCGCGCCGCCGTGCCCGCCTGGGTGAAGGTAGCGGGTCAGCCCGCCGTCGCGCCCAAGGCGAAGCGAGAGGAGGGATCTGCCTGAGCCCCAGGAGCAGCTCAAACCTTCGCTATGGGTTGCTGCAGGACGAATCGCGCCCATTTTGTTTTCCTTCTTTTCCTGCGCAGAAACAGAAGGTAGTATAGGGCCCCGCGGGGGCGTGTTAGAACTGCTGCTGTTAACCATCGTGTTCTTCCACTATTTCTACGCTGTGTTTCTACGCCGTGCACCCATGTGCGGGAATTATTTTAGCTCGATGGGGCTTGACGCGGTCCTCGCTTCCCGAGGTCGTGGCCTCGTCGTGTGCTTTGTGCCCTGCAAGGATCAGTAGGAGGGGTAACTTTTAGTCTTGGTTGTGGGGACGATCGGCCCAGGTCCTACGCTCGTGTCGTGATGCCCGTGAGGCATGAACTGGGAGGGGTGCTCCCGCAGAGGACTCGGATAGGAAAGCACCAAACGATCGGGCCAGAAAACACTCGCGAGGGCGCCCGCGAACCTCCCTCGCGAGACTTTGTGTGAGAGAAAATGAGGCGAGCGAGTGAAAAAGATAAAGAGTCACAAGCCAGGAATGTCAGCAACTCCAATAAAACATCAAACGGGAATAAACGAGCCAACTGCAGAAAGCAAATGGGAAAGCCGTGTCCGGCACCTATTCTAGTCTTTGACGTCTTCTCACCAGCGCGGAGCTAAGTGCTACCACTGGGCATGGGCGGGAGCCCCCGAGGCCCGAGGGCGGCACTCCGGAGACTCCGAGGCATGTACAGCCCCACTCATTATTACATGAGAGTGTCACGGGCAGCGAGCTTCACAGGAATTTTCCTTCTTCACAGGCACCGGGCCTTTCCCAAAACGCGGCAGCTTCATAGGCATTCGCCTTCTTCACAGGCACCGGGCCTTTCCCAAAACGCAGCAGCTTCACAAGCATTCGCCTTCTTCACAGGCACCGGTCCTTTCCCGAAACGCAGCAGCTTCACAGGCATTCGCCTTCTTCACAGGCACCGGGCCTTTCCCAAAACGCATCAGCTTCACAGGCATTCGCCTTCTTCACAGGCACTGGGACTTTCCCAAAACGCAGCAGCTTCACAGGCATTCGCCTTCTTCACAGGCACCGGGCCTTTCCCGAAACGCAGCAGCTTCATAGGCATTCGCCTTCTTCACAGGCACCTGGCCTTTCCTAGGCGCTAGGCCTTGCTCAGGGATAGAACCTCCAGAGATGTTGAATGTTCCGCGTGTTCTGGATGGGTACCCCCTCCGTGGTCTCCAAGCGCGCGGAGCCAGGCCTGGAGACATGAACAACCTTGAATGGGCCCTCCCACATGGGAGAGAGCTTGTGCAGCCCCTCCCTAGAGAGAACCCGTCTGAGCACGAGATCCCCTGCCTCAAGAGTTCTGGGGTGGATGTTGCGGCAGTGGTATCATCGCAGTGCCTATTGATACCTTGCCGCTTGCAACGCGGCTTCTCGACGGTGTTCCTCCCCCAATACGAGATCCGTCCCCCGCATGGCGTCCTACTGCGTCTCGTCGAACGCTAGGACCCATGCGGAGCGACGCCTGACCTCGTGAGAGAGAACAGCCTCTGCTCCGTAGACGAGGAAGAACGGGGTCTCGCCAGTCGGCTCGGTCGCAGTTGTGCGGATTGACCACAGCATGGACTGGAGCTCGTCGTACCAGCCCCTATCGCAGGCTTCCAGCTTCTTCTTGAAGGTCCTGGCTTTGAAGCCCCTCAGGACCTCCGCGTTGGCCCGCTCGGCCTCGCCGTTGCTCCGGGGGTGTGCTACCGAAGCGTAGCATATCCGCGTTCCAAGGTTAGCACAGTACATTTTGAACAGATTACTGGTGAATTGCGAACCATTGTCGGTGATGATGCGGTTGGGCACCCCAAATCGGCTCACGAGGCCCTTGATGAATTTGACCGCGGAGCCTGCCGGGATTGTGCGGACGGCTTCCACCTCAGCCCACTTGGTGAATTTGTCCACGGGGACGTAGAGGTAGCGATAGCCCCCTGGCACCTGAGGAAACGGGCCCAGAATGTCCAGCCCCCAAACTGCGAACGGCCATGAGAGGGGTATGGTTTGTAGACCACCCGCAGGCTGATGGATCTGCTTAGCGTGAAACTGGCAGGCCTCGCAAGCCTTCACAAGCTCAACGGCGTCGTTGAGCGCTGTGGGCCAGTAGAATCCACTACGGAACGCCTTGCAGACGAGGGTCCGTGATGACGAGTGGTGCCCGCAGTCTCCGCTGTGTATGTCCGCCAGTAGCTCCTTCCCTTGCTCTCGGGAGATGCAACGTAGGGACACGTCATTTGGTCGCTTCCTGTAGAGCTCTCCGTCCTTGATGCAATAAGCCGTGGCCTGCCGCGCCACACGCTCCGCTTCCTCCTCATTCTTCGGCAGAGTCCCTTGCATCAGGTAGTTCTTAAGCTCCGGGATCCAGCACCCTTCCTGAGGCTCTAACGCCAGGAGCAGGCGTGCCCCTGAGCCTGGGCCGTAGACCGGGGCTCCTGAGCAGGCGGCTGAGGGAGCTCCTCCCTTGGTTGCGCCGTGCTCGACAGTGACGGCATCGCCGAGGGTTTGAAGAGCCTCTCCTCGAAGACGCCAGGCTCCTGAGGCAGCCGCCTAGATGCCCTCTTGGCAATGTCATCAGCCTCCTGATTGGTGTCGCGAGGCACATGCTCCAACTCCGGCCCCCAAAACTGTTTCTCCATCTTGCGAACCTCAGCGAGGTAGGCTTCCATGTGCTCGTCCTTTGGCTCGTATATCTTGTTGGAGAAGTTGACGAGGAGCTGTGAATCACCCTTGATGATGAGGTGCTTCACCCCTAAGGCAATTGCGGCCTTCAAGCCTGCTATTAGGCCTTCGTACTCCGCTATGTTGTTCGAGACCTTTTCTCTGTGCTGGAAGCAAAGTTGTACATCGTAGTAGAGTTTGTCCTGGGTAGGGGATACGAGCACTGTGCTAGCTCCCGCACCGTGTCGGGAGAACGCCCCATCAAAGTACATGACCCAGCCATCCGGTGCTTCACTTCTCGGGGAAAGTGATCGGTCTTCACCTTCCTCGAGACCCGGCGCTTCTGCCCATTCTGCCACGAAATCCGCAAGTGCGGCTCCCTTGATGACTCTGGTTGTACTAAATTCTAGCTGAAATGCCTGTAGTTCAATGTTCCATTCAGCAACCCTTCCAGCTGAGTTGGCGCTCCTGAGCACTCTTTCCAAGGGGTATGCTGAGACGACTTTGATGGGATGTCCTTGGAAGTAGTGGCACAGCTTGCGCGAGGCCACTAGTAGCGCGAGGAGGAGTTTTGGAGGCATGGGATACCATGCCCTTGCGTCCCGTAGCACCGTGCTGACGAAGTACATGGGATGCTCGACGAGGTTGAGGGTGTTGGCGCAGCTTGCGTCCTCCAGAGGTCGAGGCGCCTCTTGAGATGACGGAGCTCCCAGTGCTCGGTCGCCTGAATAGGCATCTCCTGCTGCGGGTGCGTTCTCCTATTGCGGCTGTTCCTTTCCGGCTGCGGTTGCGGCCTTCGTGAGGCCCCCTGGCTCTACTTTGCTTCAGTTCGGACGGTTGATGCGGCCTTGGCACAGCGCTCCTCCCTGACCGCCACCAGGGCTGCGCTAGCGGAGTAGGGGGTGGCCGCAAGGTAGAGCACCAAGGGCTCCCGAGGACGTGGAGCTGCCATCACTGGTGGACTGGTAAGGTACCTCTTGAGGTCCTGGAATGCCTTGTCGGCCTCTTCAGTCCATTCGAAGGGACCATTTTTCTTCATCATCTTGAAGAAGGGCAGCGCTCGTTCCCCCAGCTTGGAGATGAAGCGCCGCAGCGCAGTTACATGCCCGGTGAGCTTCTGCATTTCTCTGAGGGTCCTCAGCGGGCTCATGTACTACCTTGACCTTCTCCGGGTTGGCCTCGATGCCCCTATGGGATACGAGGAAACCCAGGAGCTTGCCCGAGGGGACTCCAAACACGCACTTCTCCGGGTTGAGCCGTAGGTCCACTTTGTTGAGGCTCGCAAAGGTTTCTTCCAGGTCCTGTATCAGGGTTCTTGCCTCATGAGACTTCACCACAATGTCATCGACGTAAGCTTCAGCGTTCCTCCCGAGCTGCCAGCCTAAGGCGATGTTCATCAGCCGCTGAAAGGTCGCGCCTGCGTTGCGCAACCCAAATGGCATGCACGTATAGCAGTACACTCCACACGGGGTCAGGAAAGCCATCTTCTCCACGTCTTCTACCGCCATCTTGATCTGGTGATAGCCCGAGAAGGCATCTAGGAAGCACAATAGGTCACACTCTGTGGTGGAGTCGACTATCTGGCCAATGCGGGGGAGCAGAAATGGATCCTGCGGGTAGGCCTTGTTGAGGTTGGTGAAGTCGACGCACATGCGCTCCTTTCCTCCCTTTTTTGGCACAACGACCGGATTAGCCAGCCAATCAGGGTAGCGGACCTCGCTGATAACTCCTGCCGCCTCTAGCTTTCGGGTCTCTTGAACGATGAAAGCATGTTTCTCAGTAGACTGCTGCCTTGCCTTCTGCTTCACGGGGCGCACATTGGGGCATACGTCGAGGTGATGCTCAATCACTTCCCTTGGGACCCCTCCTAACTGATCAGGTTCCCACGCGAACACCTTCTTGTTCGCACGCAGGAACCTGATCAGGGCCTTCTCCTGCTCGGGCTCGAGGTTGGCCCCTATGGTGAAGGTGGCGCCAGTGGACCCGTCCTCGTCGACTGGTACCTGCTTGGTTTCCACCTTGTCTTGGGTGAATAGCTGCTTCTTTTTAGCCAGCGCAGCCCCCTTGGTCTCAAGGGCGTCGATGCTAGTGGGTTGTGCCACCGCGGCCGCCCTGAAAACAAGATGGAGCACCTGCAGCGCATCCCTTGTGTCTCCTGACACGGTGAGGACGCCGCTGCTCCCAGGCATCTTCATGAGGTTGTACGCCGGGTGAGTTGCTGCCATGAACCGAGCCAAGGCCGGATAGCCGAGGATGGCATTGTAGGGGAGGCCAATGGGGGCGATGTCGAAGTTGATCAGCTCTGTGCGGAAGTTGTCGCAGGTACCGAAGGTCACTGGGAGGCGGATCTGTCCCAAGGAGGCGGTGGAAACGGCTCCGACGCCCGAGAAAGGCCTGCTGGGTTGGAGCCGCTCCAGCGGCACGTGGAGGAGGCTGAAGGCCTCCACCGAGAGCACGTTGAGGCCGGCACCACCATCGATGAGGGTCCTGGTGATGGCCACTTGGCAGATGGTGGGGGTGCACAGCATCGGGAACGCCCGAACCGATGGGGTTGAAGGGGTGGTCCTCGGAGTCGAAGGTTAGATCGGCCTCGGGCGCCACCCAGCCCCGGGGGGCTTCTCGGTGCTTGGAGGCGGTGCTGATCCGGCGGGTGAACGGCTTGACGTGATGGCTCGAGGGTGGTGCCTGGGAGCCACCCAGGAGAGCTACGACGACGGGCGGCGCTAGTGCGGCGAAACAGGCAAGGAAAAGGTCGCGCAGCTCCTCCAAGGAGGTGACAGAGGCCGTCGGCAGGTGGAGGAGCCACGCGTGCGGGACGCCGGTGAGGGCCATGGGTAACCAGTTGGCCACCACCCGGTCATCGCCCCCGACTCTGAGGATAGCCTCCGCGTACGCCAGCAGGAAAATCATCGGGTCCGTCGCGCCGTTGTAGCGCAGCGGCGTCTCGGGCTTGAACTTGCGCGGCCACTGCACCTGTCGCAAGGCGGGGGCCAAGGCCCGGAGCCCCCTGGCCCCAGGGTCGGCATCCGTTGCTGGAGCGGGCGGCGCGTTGTCCGCCATGAGGGCGGGATGTGATGTCGGGGGAGAGCGGGTCGTCAGGAGGGAGGACTCCGGCGCACCCCTACCTGGCGTGCCAAATGTCGGATTTCGGGTTCTGGCAGACCCTTGAGGTTCGAACACTGGGGTGCGCGCGGAGATCTCTCCCCTACCGATCTACGTCCAATCTCCTCGCGTGATCTAAGCTGGAAACAACGAACAACACAAGGGACACGAGGTTTATACTGGTTCAGGCCACCGTTGTGGTGTAATACCCTACTCCAGTGTGTGGTGTGGTGGATTGCCTCAGGGGCTGATGATGAATAGTACAAGGGAAGAACAGCCTCCGGAGAGGTGTTCTTGAGCTGGTGCGATGAACTGCTAGGGTGAGTTCAGTCGCCTCCCTCTCTCGGCTGGGGTTCTACCAGATCTCTAGCCGTCTCTCTCCTAGATCGCTCTCTGGATCCTTCCATGTTGTTCTCCCTCTCCCTACTCTGTGGTGGCTAGCTCTATTTATAGAGGCCCAGGGCCTCTTCCAAAATAATGAGCGGGAAGGGCGCCAACAATTGGCCATTTTGAAGGGGAACATCTAGTACAAGTTATCCTGACCAAAGGTGGTCTTCGGCTGCCAAAAAGTACTAGTGATGATGCCGTCTTGGGATCCACGGTGACCTCCGTCATGCTGCTCTGCTGGTCTTGGTCTCGTTGCACCGGAATGGTAACCTTTGCCCGATGCCTTGGCTTGTGCTTTCCCCCTTTGCACTAAAGGAGAAACAAGGACACTGCGCAGGCCGGCGCCCGCCTGGACTCGATCGTCATGGCTTGCTTCATGGGCTCCTCACGAGGTACCCCCACCTTGATCTCTCTGCCTCGTCACGAGCCCGCCTAATGAGGCTGCCTCTGAGGAAGCTCTCTGTCGTCCGCCCCGCGAGGCTTGGCCCCTTGTGAGGGTCTTGAGCTTGAGCTGATGAAGATGGGCTGCGATGGGCCCCCACTTGAGCCATGCCGCAGGCCGCAGGCAGGCAAGTCTGGGGGGCCCCGTTACCAGAACACCGACATAGAGCAACAAGTATAATCATATCTCAAGCATAGTTGCCTAGCATACCACTTCAATATATGAATTTGATCCCATAATAGTTTCCCTTTTTGTGTCAAGCGGTAATCCCTAAAGTATTCACGTTGATCTACATAATAGTCTCTTTGTCTCTCTCTGGTTCTACGTTCTGTTCTGCTGCCCTTTCACCGTTTCGTATATATATGGAGATCCGTAACTCCGATTGGACCGAAACCTTCGCCGTGATTTTTTACCAAAAAATAGCTTTCTTGCGGCTGAAGAAGGGCATCAACCGCCTTACAGGTGGCCCACGAGGGTCAGGGGCGCGCCCAGGAGGGGCAGGCAGGCCCCCTGCCTCATGGCCACCTCGGGCACCATCTCGCGTGGATTTTTCTTTCGGAATTTTCCAAATATTCCAAAAATAAGCTTCGTTCGTTTTTATCCCGTTTGGATTCTGTTTGATATGGATATTCTGCGAAACATAAAACATGCAACAAACAGGAACTGGCACTGGGCACTAGATCAATATGTTAGTCCCAAAAATAATATAAAAAGTTGCCAAAAGTATATGAAAGTTGTATAATATTGGCATGGAACAATCAAAAATTATAGATACGACGGAGACGTATCACTTTGCCATCCTTCTTCTCTGCCAAATACTTGGGGCAGTTCTGCTTCCAATGACCAGTCCCTTTGCAGTAGAAGCACTCAGTCTCAGGCTTAGGTCCATACTTGGGCTTCTTCACTTGAGCAGCAACTTGCTTGTCGTTCTTCTTGAAGTTCCCCTTCTTCCCTTTACACTTTCTCTTGAAACTGGTGGTCTTGTTGACCATCAACACTTGATGCTCCTTCTTGATTTCTACCTCCGCAGCCTTTAGCATTGCGAAGAGCTCGGGAATCGTCTTATCCATCCCTTGCATATTATAGTTCATCGTGAAGCTCTTGTAGCTTGGTGGCAGTGATTGAAGAACTCTGTCAATGACACTATAATTAGGAAGACTAACTCCCAGTTGAGTCAAGTGATTGTGGTACCCAGACATTCTGAGTATATGTTCACTGACAAAACTATTCTCCTCCATTTTGCAGCTGTAGAACTTATTGGAGACTTCATATCTCTCAATCCGGGCATTTGCTTGAAATATTAACTTCAACTCCTGGAACATCTCATATGATCCATGACGTTCAAAACACCGTTGAAGTCCCGATTCTAAGTCGTAAAGCATGGCACACTGAACTATCGAGTAGTCGTCAGCTTTGCTCTGCCAGACGTTCATAACATCTGGTGTTGCTCCTGCAGCGGGTTTGTCACCTAGCGGTGCTTCCAGGACGTAATTCTTCTATGCAGCAATGAGGATAATCCTCAAGTTACGGATCCAGTTCGTGTAATTACTACCATCATCTTTCAACTTAGCTTTCTCTAGGAATGGATTAAAATTCAATGAAACAACAGCACGGGCCATCTATCTACAACAACATAGACAAGAAAAATACTATCAGGTACTAAGTTCATGATAAATTAAAGTTCAATTAATCATATTACCTAAGAACTCCCACTTAGATAGACATCCCTCTAATCATCTAAGTGATCACGTGATCCATATCAACTAAACCATGTGCGATCATCATGTGGGATGAAGTAGTTTTCAATGGTGAACATCACTATGTTGATCATATCTACTATATGATTCACGCTCGACCTTTTGGTCTCAGTGTTCCGAGGCCATATCTGCATATGCTAGGCTCGTCAAGTTTGACCCGAGTATTATTCGTGTGCAAAACTGGCTTGCACCCGTTGTATGTGAACGTAGAGCTTATGTAACATCCCAAAATTCTAAATTTTGGAATGTTATAATAAATAGATTGATTGATTTATTGTTTGATTGTTGTGTGATTGATTGAGTGAAATTCGAAACTTTTTGAAAGTTAAATGAGAGGGAATAAAAGGACTTTCCCAAACTTTCATATTTGCTTTTTGATCTCCATGAATTCAAATTCTTTTCAAATACAAAACCCTTGAGCGAAGATGATATGACTTCTTCCATTTAAATTAATTGAAAGGGTATTTGAAAATAATTGAATTTCATTTGGAAATATTTCAATTCATAAACTTAATGCAGCTCAATGATTTTCATGAGAGAAGATAAAATGACTTCTTCAAATTATATGAAATACGGGTTGGGAGTTTTCAAAGGATCAATTTCAAAGTCCTTTTGGAATTAATTTTCAATTTGGATTTATTTGAGTTTTATTTAAATTATTTTTCCCCAAAAATAAAATATATGGAAAATAGGGTAACATGATTCCCTACATTAGAAAATTGGAGAAATTAATTCGAAATCATTTTGGTATTTTTAAAATGATTTTTGTTGGATTTTAATAGACCAGTAGCACTCTTTGTTTTATCTGATTTTGTGTGGATTTTATTTGGCATATTGAAAATGTTCATGTCGTAGAAAAGCTTTTTTGAAAATTTTGATATATTATATGCCTATATAATATTTAGTTTATTTTTGTTTTGTTATTTTTGTTGTCTGTGAAAAATGTTTTTTTAAAACTCTTCGAACAGTGCCAGGCCGAAGCCCAGCACTGCTCTCTCTCTCCTCGCGCCAGGCCAGCCGGCCCAGCCCAGCAGCGGCCCAGCGCGCCCGCACCCGTCCCCGAGCTCCAGCGGGAGTCCGCCACCCGCACGTCACCGCCGCCGCGCCACCGTGACCGACCCGGCCACCCCGCAGCCTTGGCCCCTCCTCCACGCCATCGTCGCCCCCTCCTTTATAAGGCCGGCCCCGGTCCCCTCTTCTCTCCCCTCGCCTTGCATCTCGCGCCTCGCCACTGCCGGCGAGATCCGCCAAGCTCCGCCGCCCGAAGCCGCCACTCTCGCCTCCGACGACCATCGTCGTCGCCACCATCGACTCCGCCGCGCTGCACCGCCTCTCCCCGACCCCTTTGTCGGCCTCGACGACCACCGGAGTTCACACTTTGATCATATCCCCTTTCATACCCAGTTTTTATGCATTAGTTTCACCCTCAAACATTGCATGAGTAGGATTGATAACATGTGGGTATTGGGAAGTAGTTGATGAGGTAGGAACCTATTGCCCTGCATTCAAACCTTGGGAGTTACTATTATGTTATGCTTATAGTGCCATGCTATGCTCGTAGACGTGGATTGGGTTTTGAGAGTATTCATGACAGATGTGAGATTGTTAATTAATGGTTTACTTAAGGTGGCAACTTAAACACACATCTGGGTGGATTGAGGTACCTGGGTATTCCAGGATTGCGTGTCTAGGCACCTGGGTAGACCAGGATTGCCTGTTTTTCTTTATGGACCGCCACCCAGGCCCAAAGGGATCATGAGATTTTTCATACTAGAAACTTCTGTGTGCAGCCACAAGCAATTATGCGCTCTAGCATAGTTGATTAAGTCGTGCGAACTCTTACAGGGTAGACTAGCAGATGTAGGGGAAAGTAGGTGTAACGGTCTATCCATCGTAAGTTGCTAGCGCTTCTGAAAGACTATGTCTCGGTCATCCGTTTCTCAAACACCGTGTAGTGCGAGAAACCAAACGGAGGCGATCGAGTCTTGTGGGGAAAAGTGCGCAAACCTCTGCAGAGTGTATAAACTAATCATGGTTAGCCGTGTCCCCGGTTATGGATGTTTTGAGTATCTAGTACCTGGATTATCATGTGAATCTCAACATGTTACTCTAAAATTTAATTTTGTTGGGTTTTGTTTAATGATGATGCTTAATTGGGATTGAGAATGCTGTCAACCATTCTCAATGTTTAACAACCACCATGATAGTTAAATAAATTTTATTCCTTGTAGTAGGGAAAAATTGGCTTTTCACAAAAACCTTATAACCGTAGAGCTTTTCCACCAGCCATATATGCATGTAGTGATAGCCATTATTCATCATTGCTCTACAGTGTGAATTTGCTAGTACATTCAATGTACTGACCCTTTGTGGCTGCAATGTCTCATGTTGCAGGATTATCTTACGACGAGTAAGTGATACGTTAGGGTTATGATTTTTTACACTCAACTTTGCCGTTGGTGTTGATGGGAATCCACAACCTTGTTACTTCCGCTATTTGGATTGAGGTAATAGTATTTACATTACTTATGCATGTGATTTACCACTGTTATAAATCCTCGAGTACTGTGTGTGTCAGCATACCGATCTAGGGATGACACTTAAGCACAGAGACTTGACCCATTCGGGTCGGGTCGCTACAAGATGGTATCAGAGCACATGTTGACTGTAGGACGTGACCCTAGAAACTGGCAAGCCCATAGCAAAGATTTTTCTCTACAACTTTCCCTTTCAAAAGATCCTTTACCTCTCTTCTCTTCTGAGCTTATTCAAATATCCCCTTTTAGTGAGACCATACCTCTTTCCCCTTTTGACCACATGAAGAATTCGACTTATGAGACCACTCCAAGAAGTACCAGATATTGGACAACTAAGACCACTTCGGAATGAAGAGTAATTTCCGTGCATCTGAATAATGGAAACTACAACGGTTGAAGACCGAAGACTAGGAGATTTTGAAGGCTCTGAAGAAATTCCCAGATTTTATGACCTAGAAAGGCTACCCTTATGGAACTTGGCAGACCATGGAAGTTGTCAATACCCGAGATCAAGGTGTATCGGAGAAAGACCAGAACATGGAGAGTTAAAAACTCAAAGTTCTATCAAGGAACACCCTAAGGTAGGAGATATCAACTATGGAGAGATAGCTCATGGAAATGACAAGAGCAGAAACACGGTTATCCGTGATGTCATCGCCCGCTTATGCTATTTGTCACTAGGCTGAGTTAAGCAGGCATTTCTTCGGAAGGATTGGATGGTAGAAGGCTGATGGAGCATCTATCAGCAAAGGATGTAGTTTTAACTTTAGCTGGTGTATCGCCAGGATCTGGAGTGTTACATCAAGAAGTTAAGATGGATCTACAGGAAGCAGTATTTGATGAGGAAGCATTTCATGAAGAACTCAGGACCCAGAAGCTGAAAGTAGCCAAGCTAGAGGAGAAAAACCGTGATACGTCAAAGATTCATCAGGAACTGAAGGATAGTAGAACCATGGTTCATGCCAAGGATGTTGAAACCTGAAAGTTTGGAACGCAACTCCAAAAATAATTAAAGGAGGTCACGAGAGACTTCACGTCAATAGAGTTGATCTGGCAAAAGAACTTGAGAAAGACAAGCTTGATCGGAAGAAGCCATTGGAGGCATGAAGAAGGCTTGAAGAGTTTGGAGACGTTGAAGATTTATTGACCTTTAGAAGACCAACCCCTGTTATATGCCTACGTTAGATGCGACGTTTGTGACATGTCATTTGTTTGATGTTTTTTCCCGACAGCCACAAATAAAATCTGCCTTTTCAAAACTTTTGTTTGTATTGTGTGCATCCCTCTCTATCTCTCTTATCTCACCCCAAACCCATGGACCCAATAGAGGATGAATGAAGATGAGCTTGTATTTTCTGGACCGATGAGTCAGTTGGAGACAAACCGATGGATTCAGAACAAGGAGGATCACATGAAGAATAACCCTGTAGTCGAAAAGGATATGACCCAGCATGCTCTTCAGTGCTTTGAAAGAGGTGCTGCTACTTGGTGGAGAATGTACCAAACCATCAATGGATGGCAAGGAGTAACCACCTGGAAAGAATTTAAGTTCACTTTGCCAAAGTCTCGGTTTGTGTCCCAGAAGTTGAAGCCTTATGGAAAGGACATGAAGAAACCTTGTGCATGCAAGATTTGTGGAGAAATAGGACACACCCATAAAGAACACAAGGATGAATGCCCTAATTGTGAAGGAAGTCACCCAGTTGAAGAATGCCCAACTAGGCAGATTACTTATTTCTTGTCTGAAGGGACTACCCACTATCCTGCTCAGTGCCACATTTACCCCATGGTACAACGAACCATCCAGCAGAAGAAAGAAGTAAAGGAAGGATCCCTTATGGAAATTTTAGAAGAACCCGTGATGAAGGAAGAGATGGAGGACACACCTAAAGAAGACCCAAGTAAACCCTGCACTAAGTCTTGCTATTCATGTGGAGAAGAAGGACACATCTCCCAAAATTGTTTGAATGAGGATCTAGTATAATTCCCGACAGAGGAAGTAGAATATGACCCACAAGAAATAGAAGCCATGATTGGCATGGAAAGGTCCAGGAAGAGAAGCAGATTGGATTCCAGGAAGGACCTGAGTCATATCACCTGCTACAGGTGCAAAGAGTCAGGGCACTACCTCAACAGTTTCCCAAAAAGGAAACCTCGATAATTGTCAGAAGTAATATGTTTTAGTTGTAATGGAGCAGGGCACTTTGCCAGAGAATGCCCCAAGGAGAAGGAAACTTGTGCTAGATAGTTGAGTTTGCAACAAAAGAAATGGAGTAGTAGAAGTGAGAACATTTTTATTTTATATTGAGGTGTTGAGTTGAGACATGTAATGGAAAAGCGAGAGATTGTAATCATTTGAGAATGAATAAAGTAGCATCGTTGGTACTGATATGGATTTTATGAGTTGTTACCCTATGAAGAAGAATTTTGACCATTTTTGAGGATATGAGAAATATGGTCTATGGAAGATTTGTGCATTTTAAGGGTGGTAGTACCCTGTAAGAACCCTTGACCCCTGGGAAAGATAAGGATACTCCACTGAGTGGATTTTAGACAAAATGAATACGAGTTTTGTCTCGATATGTGTGATACCCCAAGAGTATGTGGGATGAAGTTGGAGACCGTCAGTTGTTTGGACCAAATGTGATCAAGGAGTCAGAAGAGAATGTTAAGTTGATGAGATATACTGAAGGTAGCTCAGTCCAGGCAGAAGAGTTATGCAGACTTAAAAATGCAAGGAGGTAGTCTATGAAATTGGAGACAGAGCATGTCTTTGTGTGCCCCTTCTGCGAGGAGTTAAACGATTTGGAGTTAAGGGAAAGTTAGCCCCGAGATTTGTAGGACCATACCGAGTTTTGGAGCGTATGGGAGAAGTGGCCAACAAGTTGGAGTCATCTGAAGGACTGTCAGGAGTTCAAGATGTGTTTCACGTTTCCCAGTTGAAGAAGTGCCATGCAGAGATGGCCAATATTCCCCTGTAAGGATGCTTGACCCTGGAAAGGATAATGATGTTCCACGAAGTGGAATATGGACTCCATAAGTATAAGTTTTATCTCGGTATGTGGGATATCCCACGAGGATGAAGAGATAAATTACTATTGGATATAAAGGAGGTATGATGTCAGAAATATGGATCAATGGAAACTCCATGATGAGTCTGAGTAATCATGTCCTAGTTTGGTGCCAATAGAAGAAAAAGAGATAGTACAATTGGATGAATTTTAAGGATGCTAGGAAGTTGGATGTTGGAATAATGATCAGTTGCCCCGAGGATGAGTTCAAGGACTACAAGTGATGAGATGGGCCATAAGCCACATGCCCCGGGACCTGCCAAGAAGCAAGCACATTTTTGCTGAAGGAAAAACCCTGGAGGAAGATACGACGTTTATCGATAGACGATCTTATAGGAGTTTACGCAAACCTGAGAGTTGTGAAGGAACGATAGATGTTTGTTTGGCTTGCAGAATCAATGGATTATTCCGAACGCAGTTCCTGGACAAGAGAAATTTTGCAATGCTTGTGAGGATGACCGAGTGTTAGAATGTGAGATTCGCTAAACCGTATACAAGGTAATGATTTGGGTGCGGGATGGATTGATCACCATACCGACTTACTCTTATTATTCGCCTTGCTATGTGGGATGGTAAATCTGAGTGACTTACCTATAGTAAAGAGATGACGATCAAACCTTGTTTAAACCCTAGAAGGGTATAAGAATTTTTCCCGTGTACAAGGCAGCTTTTGCCAACCGTAGGTTATACGGTGAGGATCAACCCAGACACATTTCCTGCAGGAGAAACCATAAATGGTTGACCACCATGAGATATCGATAGTTGTTTATTATTGGCGCCAGACCCGTCAGCTAAGAAGACCAAGTCTAGGAAGAACCTTACCTAGATGAAAGACAGAAGAATTGTGGTAAAGGTTATGCCACTACCGAAAGAGCCCAGATAAGGAATTATCCTGACGATCTGAGAAGACCGACATTGTTAACAATATGGATGAAGTATATGAGTTTTGATGGAACCGTAACCATGCTTCTAAGGGTGGTAGCACCCCAGACCCCGGAGACGATTGATGAAATTTTGAAGAGACCCCAAACCTAACCTATTTCTTTCTAGCCTCTTCGAATCTCGAGGACGAGATTCCTTTTAAGGGTGGTAGGTTTGTAACATCCCAAAATTCTAAATTTTGGAATGTTATAATAAATAGATTGATTGATTTATTGTTTGATTGTTTTGTGATTGATTGAGTGAAATTCGAAACTTTTTGAAAGTTAAATGAGAGGGAATAAAAGGACTTTCCCAAACTTTCATATTTGGTTTCTGATCTCCATGAATTCAAATTCTTTTCAAATAAAAAACCCTTGAGCGAAGATGATATGACTTCTTCCATTTAAATTAAATGAAAGGGTATTTGAAAATAATTGAATTTCATTTGGAAATATTTCAATTCATAAACTTCATGCAGCTCAATGATTTTCATGAGAGAAGATAAAATGACTTCTTCAAATTATATGAAATATGGGTTGGGAATTTCAAAGGATCAATTTCAAAGTCCTTTTGGAATTAATTTTCAATTTGGATTTATTTGAGTTTTATTTAAATTATTTTTAACCAAAAATAAAATATATGGAAAATAGGGTAACATGATTCCCTACATTAGAAAATTGGAGAAAAATTAATTTGAAATCATTTTGGCATTTTTAAAATGATTTTTGTTGGATTTTAATAGACCAGTAGCACTCTTTGTTTTATCTGATTTTGTGTGGATTTTATTTGGCATATTGAAAATGTTCATGTCGTAGAAAATCTTTTTCTGAAAATTTTGATATATTATATGCCTATATAATATTTTAGTTTATTTTTGTTTTGTTATTTTTGTTGTCTGTGAAAAATGTTTTTTTAAAACTCTTCGAACAGTGCCAGGCCGAAGCCCAGCACTGCTCTCTCTCTCTCCCTGCGCCAGGCCAGCCGGCCCAGCCCAGCAGTGGCCCAGCACGCCCGCACCCGTCCCCGAGCTCCAGCGGGAGTCCGCCGCCCGCACGTCACCGCCGCCGCGCCGCCGTGACCGACCCGGCCACCCCGCAGCCTTGGCCCCTCCTCCACGCCACCGTCGCCCCTCCTTTATAAGGCCGGCCCCGGTCCCCTATTATCTCCCCTCGCCTTGCATCTCGCACCTCGCCACCGCCGGCGAGATTCGCCAAGCTCCGCCGCCCGAAGCCGCCGCTCTCGCCTTCGACGACCACCGCCATCGCCACCATCAACTCCGCCGCGCTGCGCCGCCTCTCCCCGACCCCTTTGCCGGCCTCGACGACCACTGGAGTCGCCTCGCTGTTCGGACCCGACGCCGCCGCCGGCATTCTTCCTCGCCGCCGACGACCCGTCGCCGCGGTAAGCCACCGGTCACCCTCGTCCGTTCGATCTAGGATAGACGGCTAGGATTAGATCTAGTCGTTGTTTTTCGAACCAGTACTTGTTAAATAGCGAACGCTCGCTGTTTACCTCTTCGCAGTGAGCAAATTCGTTAGTTAGCGTTCGGTAATGAACGTTCACGTTTTAGATTTTCTCTTTTTCTTTTATTTTAGTTTTCGGGCAGGGACTCATCTATGAAGGTTTTATTTATAGTTTAGTCCCTAAACTTGAAACGATCATTACTTTTCAACCGTTTGTCCAAATCCAACGAAACCAACGCTCACGCCTTTGTTATGATCCCCTCTATCCAGTAAAACAACTCAAACATGTTTTTGAAAAGTTTAAAATTTGAATTAGACCATATTTGAATTCAAACTTGGTTTGATCATAACTTGAGTTTCGTAACTCTGATTTAGTTGATTCTTTTTGCAAATCGAAGCTCTTGACCTAAACTTTCTGATAAGGCCAAATTCACTTAATTTTGGTACTGTTAGAAATTGTTTTATGTTGCAAGAGTTATTTGCTTGGTTTTGACGTTTTCCGAATTGTTTTCTTTGTTCTCTCCGATCTTTGAGTGATTGCTTATGTGTGGTTACTATTGCTTGCTTACGATAGATTGACCGGAGTGTGACGAGTAGAGTTATCAAGATTTTTGAGTGTGAATCATCTTCATCAACATTGCAGGCAAGTTCACACTTTGATCATATCCCCTTTCATACCCAGTTTTTATGCATTAGTTTCACCCTCAAACATTGCATGAGTAGGATTGATAACATGTGGGTATTGGGAAGTAGTTGATGAGGTAGGAACCTATTGCCCTGCATTCAAACCTTGGGAGTTACTATTAAGTTATGCTTATAGTGCCATGCTATGCTCGTAGACGTGGATTGGGTTTTGAGAGTATTCATGACAGATGTGAGATTGTTAATTAATGGTTTACTTAAGGTGGCAACTTAAACACACATCTGGGTGGATTGAGGTACCTGGGTATTCCAGGATTGCGTGTCTAGGCACCTGGGTAGACCAGGATTGCCTGTTTTTCTTTATGGACCGCCACCCAGGCCCAAAGGGATCATGAGATTTTTCATACTAGAAACTTCTGTGTGCAGCCACAAGCAATTATGCGCTCTAGCATAGTTGATTAAGTCGTGCAAACTCTTACAGGGTAGACTAGCAGATGTAGGGGAAAGTAGGTGTAACGGTCTATCCATCGTAAGTTGCTAGCGCTTCTGAAAGACTATGTCTCGGTCATCCGTTTCTCAAACACCGTGTAGTGCGAGAAACCAAATGGAGGCGATCGAGTCTTGTGGGGAAAAGTGCGCAAACCTCTGCAGAGTGTATAAACTAATCATGGTTAGCCGTGTCCCCGGTTATGGATGTTTTGAGTATCTAGTACCTGGATTATCATGTGAATCTCAACATGTTACTCTAAAATTTAATTTTGTTGGGTTTTGTTTAATGATGATGGTTAATTGGGATTGAGAATGCTGTCAACCATTCTCAATGTTTAACAACCACCATGATAGTTAAATAAAATTTATTCCTTGTAGTAGGGAAAATTTGGCTTTTCGCAAAAACCTTATAACCGTAGAGCTTTTCCACCAGCCATATATGCATGTAGTGATAGCCATTATTCATCATTGCTCTAGAGTGTGAATTTGCCAGTACATTCAATGTACTGACCCTTTGTGGCTGCAACGTCTCATGTTGCAGGATTATCTTACGACGAGTAAGTGATACGTTAGGGTTATGATTTTCTACACTCAACTTTGCCATTGGTGTTGATGGGAATCCACAACCTTGTTACTTCCGCTATTTGGATTGAGGTAATAGTATTTACGTTACTTATGCATGTGATTTACCTCTGTTATAAATCCTCAAGTACTGTGTGTGTCAGCATACCGATCCAGGGATGACACTTAAGCACAGATAGTTGGTCCATTCGGGTCGGGTCGCTACAGCTTATCACACCCGATCATCACGTGGTGTCTCGGCGCGATGAACTGTGGCAACGGTGCATACTCAGGGAGAACACTTATACCATGAAATTTAGTGAGAGATCATCTTATAATGCTACCACCGAACTAAGCAAAATAAGATGCATTGTCGGAGTAATGGGCCACGGGTAGGCTAACCCGACGCCCATAACCTTTCATGACAACGGGGCTGACCGCGCCCCTCAGGATGCGAAGGAAAAGAGCCGCCTTCTGGAAGCCGACTGGAGAAATAGCCGGCTGCCCGTAGACGACCGAGTCCAGAAGGCGAGGTCGAGACGAGCCGACTCCTGCCAGGCGACTTCCAGAGAAGCCGGCTCCGAGGAGTCGGCCCACGGCCCCTTCGAAGCCCGTACCCACATCAAGGGGGACGGGGCGGGGGATGGCTACAGTGCAGCCCATCCCCTCCCCTTCCTAAGGGCTGGCGCGGCCACAGTGTGTTGTACCAACGAGGAGCCCCGCCCGGCACGGCACTGTTGCCATGCCAGCCCTGACGTCACCACGGGCAGGCGGAGTCCTGCTCCCATGACTACATATCTGTATGGCCCAAGGACGATGGGCCCCACCAGTCAGCAAGAGTCTAGAAGACGGCGAAGAACCCTACCAATCGGCCCCGATGGGAGTTGGCCCCTAGGAGTCGGCTTGCTCCTCCCACGGGCCCCACGCGCTATTAACCACACTAGACGGGGAGTGGCTACAGTAATTGCCCGCCATGACGACGGTGTTGTAGCCATGATCCTTCGACCAAGCCTGTGTCATTAGAAGCGCGGCACAGTGATCAGCAGCCGGCAAGACCCCCAAGCGGCGGGAATGGCTTGTCGGCTCCATACCAGACCAGTCGGCGGGGCCCCCCGATCGGCGGGCCCCAGCAGCCGGCGGAGAAGTCGGCGGCCGAAGAGACTGACGGCTGGGCCTACGCCCAGTCATATTACCCTCGTACCCCTGGGGGGTAGGCCTATATAAACCCCATAGCGCACCCATGCAAAGGGTTCGGACCCATTAGAACTAGACCAGAGATATAGGTAGGAGAAAGCTAGCCTTGCCTTCTCCTACCTCCAGCATACAGCTCGAGGAGCACCCTTGTACTCACTTTGCCTTAGTGGTCATGCGGAGACCCCGTAGAGCAGGACTAGGGGTGTTATCTCCTAGGAGAGCCCCGAACCTGGGTAAAGTATGCCGGCGTTTGTGTCTACGCTTAATCCCGCTTCCGGGTACCGGCGACGTTCTACTCGCTCCCACCATGATAAGCCATCCTTTGGCATATGCCGCACCCAACCCACGACATTTGGCGCCCACCATGGGGCAAGGTGCACCGTCGTCCGGAGACCTGTTCTGGACGGGAACCCTTTTTCTCCCTGGCGAGCGCAGCCATCCCAGCACGCCAGACGGAGTCTGCGCCAACGCGCTGCTTGGCGCGGAAATCGCATGCGCGGCTAGTTGCCTCGCCGATCTTGTCGGCGAGGTCCGCCTCTCCGACAAGCCCGCATCCGACGCGGGCACAGGCGACCCCGAGAGCCTCCTCGTGGACCTCCTTGACTAACTCCACGTCGCCAGCGAGCCTGCTGTGGACTTGGAGTCCATAGGCTCCACTGACCCGATGCTGGTTGACTCCGACACCGCATCGCTCGACGCGTTTCCCACCAACGTGGTGGTCTATGACGAGCCGCTCCCTTGCGCGGAGAGCGGCGGAAGCACCGTCACGAAGGTACTTGTCATCGGTCACGGCGAGCACTCCGACGGAGGTGCTCACGACCTGCTTGATGCGGCACTACAAGACCTGACCGCGCCCATTCCCGAAGACGGCGACACCGAGACGCTGGAGGCACGCTGCCTTCAGCATGTCGAAGGCGCCAAGAAGCTGGCCAGCATGAGACGCCTGTTGGAGGCCTATCAGCGCGAGATGGACCGTGCTGTGGGCGGCACGCCGGATCCCGCCGGGCCCAGCCGCCTTGGCGTAGTCCAGCAGCGTGGCGTGGCCATCGCCAACCTGTTCGAGGCAGATCTCCCCGTCTACGCCACGCTGGCGGAAAACATCTGAGCTGCCCAAGCGGCAGCAGACGAGCTGGACAAGTTCGAGGGTGAGGAGCGTCCCTTGATGGCGGAGCGCGTTCAGCGGCTCCTCGATGTGGCCGCCGAGCAGAACGAGGCCGGCTGCCGCACCGACGCGCTGCGACGGCAGAATGACGACCTGCACCCCCGTCGAGACCACGGCATGACGTCTCGGACGCCGACCGGTGGCGTCCGTGGAAGGAAAGACAAGGAGCCGGCTGCTAGTCACAGTCGGACTCATATCACCATAGAGCGTGACCAAGACGGCCGCCCAAGAGCAGTGGAACGACGAGACGACTGTCCGCCTCCTCCCCCTCGCAGGGAAAGGCGAGTCTCCCTGCCGCCTGTTGACCACCCGACGCTCGGCGACCGTCTTGGCCGCCGAGAGGGAGTCGGAGAGAATGATGCCCGCCACCGGATCGACCATATCCACCGATGCCTGGCGCTTGAAGAAGATAAGCTGGGCCTGCCGTGCTTCGGCCCCTGCATTCGAGACGAGCCTTTCCCTAGAGGGTTCACACTCCCAAGAGACACGCCCAAATACACCAGCTCTGTGAAGCCGAAAGATTGGCTGGTTGACTACTCCACAGCAGTCAGCAAAGCAAACGGCAACAAGCGTGTTGCCGTGAAGTATGTTCCGCTCATGCTCCAGGGCACGGCCCGGACATGGCTGAACAGCTTGAAGCCCCACAGCATCAACAGTTGGGTCGACTTCACCGATGCCTTCATCCGCAACTTCACCAGCACGTACAAGCGGCCTCCCAAACCTCGCCAGCTTTCTTTGTGCGTGCAAGGCCCCAACGAGTCAACTCGCGACTACCTCACGCGCTGGGCCGAGCTCCGTAACTCCCGCGAGGGCGTGCACGAGGTGCAGGCCATTGAATACTTCACAGCCGGGTGCCGAGAGGGCACCCTCCTCAAGCACAAGCTCCTCTGCGACGAGCCAGAGACCCTCGATGAGCTGCTGATCATAGCAGACAAATATGCCACGGCCGACTCCTCCATGAAGGCGGAAATCCAAGTTAGTGCGACTGGCAAGGTGGCTCCTCAAGCTCCTCGAACCCCGGCTGGAGACGCCAGTCGGCGTCAACAATAGAACGACCACAAGCGCAAGGTCACGCAGCCGGCTTCCATCAGCCGGCAGGTGGCAACAGTCGAAGACCAGCAGCCGGAAGGGCCGCCTCCGCCCAAACGACAGAAGGGCGGCAAGCCCAACTGGTTGCCGGCTTTCTCATATGAGCAGACTTTGGATGCTCCCTGCAAATTCCATAGTGGTGCGAAGCCGTCCAACCACACCACTCGGAAGTGCCACTGGCTCACCAGGATCGTCAAGGGAGACGGCCTCATGCCACCCCCGCCTGCTGGGCAGCCTCCTCCTCCTCCCCCCAGCAGCCGGCGGTCAGACCAGTCGACGCAATACAAGACGAATACCCAGAAGAGCATGGAGCCTATGTCATCTTCACCAGTGTGGCCGATGATCGACGCAGCAGGCGGTTGTGGCAACAAGAAGTAAATGCGGTAGCATCAGAGACCCCAGAGTTCATGCATTGGTCTGAAAAGCCCATCAGCTAGAGCAGAGCTGATCACCCGGAGGTGATGCCAAAGCCTGACTCCTATGCCCTGATTTTGGACGCCACCTTTGCCACGGACAAGCGAGCAACTCGCTTCTCCCAAATCCTAATAGACGGCGGCAGCAACATTAACATCCTATACAAGGATACCATGGAGAAATTAGGAATCAGACAGAGGCAGCTTCAGCCCAGCCGGACAGTATTCCATGGCATAGTTCCTGTCCTTTCCTGCTCACCAATCGGCAAGATTCTGATAGACATCCTCTTTGGAGACGAAGATCATTTCCGCCGAGAGTCAGTATGGTTTGAAGTGGTGGACCTTGAGAGCCCATACCATGCGTTACTTGGCCGACCTGCCCTGGCCAAGTTCATGGTTGTTCCCCACTATGCCTACCTCGAGATGAAGATGCCAAGTTCCAAGGGGATTCTGACATAACTGGCGACTACAAGAAGTCATCTGCCTGTGCAGCAGAGAGCAGTCGATTGGCCGAGTCCCTCGTGATCATAGCTGAGAAGCGGCTCCTTAACCAGGTTGTGGCGATGGCAAGCAAGCAGCCAGAGATGTCACCTGATCCCAAGGAGTCGGAAGTTGAGGGCTCATTCAAGCCGGCCAAAGAAACAAAGAAGATACCCTTCGACCCAGAGCACCCAGAGAGGTACGTTGTCATAGTTACAAACCTCGACGGCAAATAGGAAGGCGAGCTCGTCAATTTCCTCCGTGAGAATCGGGACATCTTCGCATGGTCCCCAAAGACATGCCAGGTGTCCCGGCGGATTTCGTTGAGCACAAATTAAACGTCCGGTCTGATGCCAAGCCAGTCAGGCAGCCCTTGCGCCGCCTGTCAGAAGAGAAGAGACGAGTCATCGGAGAAGAAATTGCCCGGCTGCTGGCAGCCGGCTTCATCATGGAGGTGTTCTTTCCAGAGTGGTTGGCCAACCCGGTCCTTGTGCTGAAGAAGAATAAGCAGTGGCGTATGTGTATTGATTACACCAGCCTCAACAAAGCATGCCCCAAGGACCCATTTGCTTTACCAAGAATCGACCAAGTAATAGACTCCATAGCCGGATGCGAGGTGTTGAGTTTTTTGGATGCATATTCAGGATACCACCAGATCAAGTTGAGCCCGGCTGACAGACTGAAGACCGCCTTCATCACGCCATTTGGAGCCTTTTACTACTTGACTATGACGTTCGGCTTGAGGAATGCCGGCGCCACCTTTCAACGTTGCATGCAGAAGTGCCTCCTCAAGCAACTCGGCAGAAATGCCCACGTTTACGTGGACAATGTGGTGGTGAAGATGGAGAAGCATGGAACACTGCTAGAAGACCTCAAGGATACCTTTGAGAATTTGCGCCAATTTCAAATCAAGCTCAAGCCAGAGAAATGTGTCTTCGGAGTACCAGTCGGCCAGCTTCTTGGCTTCCTGGTCTCTGAACGCGGCATAGAATGCAACTCTGTGAAGATCAAGGCCATTGAGAGGATGGAAGTACCCAGTCGACTACTGGATGTACAGAAGTTCAGCGGCTGTTTGGCATCCATCAGTCGATTCATCAGTCGGCTGGGCGAGAAGGCTCTCCCCCTATACCAACTCATGAAGAAGACCACTTTTTTCGAGTGGAACCACAAAGCTGACGAAGCTTTTCTCCAGTTGAAGAAGATGTTGACCACTCCACCTGTCCTGGCGGCTCCGAATCCTAAGGATCCCATGCTCCTATACATCGCCGCCACTAGCCGAGTGGTCAGCACAGTCATCGTGGTAGAGCGCAAGGAGGAAGGCAAAGCCCTACCAGTCCAGAGACCGATATATTATTTGAGCGAAGTACTGTCGACCTCTAAGCAAAATTACCCCCACTACCAGAAGATGTGCTACGGTGTGCACTTTGCCGCCAAAAAATTGAAACCTTACTTTCAAGAGCATCCAATCACTATGGTCTGCACAGCTCCACTGGCCGAGATCATTGGAAGCCGGGATGCTTCGGGCCGAGTGGCCAAATGGGCCATAGATCTGGACCCCTACACCATCTACTACCAGCCTCGCACCGCCATCAAGTCACAAGCGATGGCCGACTTCCTCGTCGACTGGGCCGAGACCCAGTACTTGCCACCAGCGCCTGACTCCACCCATTGGCGGATGCATTTTGACGGCTCCAAAATGTGCACCGGCTTGGGAGTCGGCATCGTCCTCACCTCCCCCAAAGGCGACAAGCTCAAATATGTGCTGCAAATCCACTTTGTCGCCTCCAACAATGTCGCCGAATACGAGGCACTCATTCACGGGCTCCGGCTTGCCAAAGAGCTCGGCATTCGCCGGATCCTGTGCTATGGGGACTCTGACTTGGTGGTCCAGCAGTCGTCAGGCGACTGGGACGCCAAAGATGCAAACATGGCGAGCTACCGCTTCCTCGTACAGCAACTCAGTGGATATTTTGAGGGATGCGAGTTTCTCCATGTGCCAAGAAACGACAACGAGCAAGGAGACGCCCTGGCACGAATCGGCTCCACCCGTCAAGCAATACCAACCGGCGTCGCCCTTCAGCGCCTTCTCAAACCGTCTGTCAAGCCATCACCAGAGTCAGATTCTATCTTCGTGCCGGCTCCTCCTGAAGCAGTCGGATCCGACTTGAGAGCTCAATCAGCCAGCACAGGAGTTCTGACGGACGGCTCGGAGGTCGCAGCAGTCACACCCAGCCCGAGGACTTCAGAACCCGGCCCGGGGACTGCAGCGACTAGCCCGTGGACTTCAGAACTCGGCCCGAGGACTGCACCAATCGGCCCGGAGACTTCATCGACACAGCAAGCGGCTGCCGACTCCAACCCGCCGCCTCCCGGCCCAGCCGCCCTTGTCCAAGTTGCAGTCCTGACAGTTGTAGAAGTCGCAGCACCTTCATGGTCCCAGCCCATCCTTAGTTTTTGGTGAACAAATAGCTACCGACCGATGAGATCTCGGCCCGGCAAGTGCAACATCGGGTAGCAGCCTACACCATTGTCAACAGAGAGCTCGTGAGGCGCAGTGTCACTCGTGTCTACCAGTGCTGCATGGAGCCGGAGCAAGGCCAAGTGATTCTCAAAGACATCCATCAAGGCGAGTGTGGCCACCACGCAGCTTCAAGAGCACTCGTCACCAAAGCCTTCCGCCATGGTTTCTTCTGGCCGACTGCTCTTGAAGACGCCAAGGAATTGGTCCAAAAATGCAAAGGGTGCCGGAAGTTTCGTTCCAAGCCACATCAACCAGCTTCTACGCTCAAGACTATTCCCATTGCCTGGCCCTTTGCTGTCTGAGGCCTGGACATGGTGGGACCATTCAAAACAGCGCGAGGCGGCATGACCCATCTGCTTGTCGTGGTGGACAAGTTCACCAAGTGGATAGAGGCCAAACCAATCAAGAAGCTGAACGGTCCGACTGCTGTGACTTTTATCTCCGACATCACCATCAGATACAGCATACCACATAGCATCATCACCGACAATGGCACAAACTTTGCCAAAGGCGCCTTGGCCCATTTCTGCATGATGCAGGGCATCAGACTAGACTTAGCGTCCGTTGCCCATCCGCAGTCAAACGGACAAGTAGAGCGAGCAAACGGCCTCATCTTGTCCGGCATCAAGCCTCGACTGGTCGAGACTCTGGAGCGTTCGGCCGGCTGTTGGCTCGACGAGATGCCGGCCGTCCTCTGGAGCCTGCGTACAACTCCAAACAAGTCAACCGGCTTCACACCCTTCTTCCTCGTCTACGGTGCCGAAGTCGTCATCCCAACAGACATAGAGTTTGACTCCCCTTGAGTCACCATGTACATCGAAGAGGAGGCAGAAGAAGCACGTCAAGACGGCGTCGATCTGCTGGAACAAGGCCGGCTATTAGCACTCAGTCGGTCCAGCATCTACCAGCAGAGCCTGCGCCAATATTATAACTAGAAGGTCAAGCCGAGATCTTTCCAAGAGGGAGACCTTGTGCTCCGGCTGATCCAGCGAACAGCCGGTCAGCACAAGCTCTCAGCGCCTTGGGAAGGCCCCTTCGTCATCAGCAAAGTGCTAGGCAACGACTCCTACTACCTGATCGACGCTCAGAAGCCTCGAGCACGCAAGAGGGACGACTCCGGCAAGGAGATGGAATGGCCGTGGAACGCAAACCTCCTCCGAAGATTTTACAGTTAAAGCAGTATGTACCATGCTACCTTTTGTATTAAGTACGAAGACTCCGGGTCCCCTAAGACGAGCTCGGGGACTGTCCTCTTTTATCTATATGATAAGAATCATGCCCATAAGTGTGTTATTTTTTATGCCGCTTGGCACCGGGTCCGACTAGTCGGCCTGGGGACTTGCAGCCTTGCACTACGAAATGCTTCCTGCAGCCGGACAAGTAATGTGTGGCACCTAAGCCGTCTCCTGCCAGAAGCCATAGCTCGCAGAGCGACTGGACGGTGGGCAGGAGTAAGGTAGAAAGGGTGCCCATATGAAAAATGGCTAAGGACACAAGCATGGGCATAGTCTAAGCCGGCTTCCCGCATCTTACGACCGACTATTGAGCAGCCGGCTCGCCGTGTTCTACTTAACTTGCCAAAGAACTCTAAACGGCTAAGTACTTGCCTTCCCAAAAGAAGCTAAGTACTTGATCCAGCAACAGTCCACAGAGCAGCTGTCTGACTGGCAAGACGGCAACCAAGGGAAGGCGGCAAAGGAAAACAAAGCCAAAGAGCAACAGGCAAGAAGAGATAGAACTCAGAATATATTTACATAGCAAGGCCCTTGGCCAATCTTCAAACAATAGTTCAAGATACACCCCGCGGGTGGAATTGTGAAAATTAACAAAGTTCATCGAGACCGATAAGCAGGTATAAAAAAGGTAAAGTGGCAGCCTAGGAAGCAGCAGGCGGGCTTGGTGGAACGGCGGAATCGGCGGCGCCGGCTGGTGAAGTGGCTGGCTGGGAAGTCTCTGCTTGGTCGCCTCCAGTGGTAGTCGGCTCGGTTGGGCGTGGCTCATTGTTGGAGGCACGGTCGAGCTGAGGCTGGCCGTCTGCTCTGACTTCCGGCGCCTCCCCTTCGCCTTCCTCCTCCGCCCCGCCTTCTTCCTCGCCACTGGAGTCGATAACCTCCACTGAATCCTCGCCGTCAGCCGGATTCATCCCGAACCATTCTGGCGGCGCCTCATCGCCATTCTCAGCCCGCTCCGGGACAAAGATGCTGGTGTCAGTCTACTCGGCGATCGACGCCGCGCGCTTGACGAGGTCATCTTCCACGACCGCCAACTCCGCCTAAGCTTCTAGCCGGAACATGGCTAGCTGGGCTAGACTTAGCCCAGGATACCACGCCTTGACGAACTCTAAGGCCCGGTACGCTCCAGCCCGGGCCGAAGAGCCCTTCCAGGCTTCAAGGCGGCCAGCCGCTACCTCCAGCCAGTCGGTAGTCCGACTTGGGGTGCGCGGTGCCGGCATGTCCGGCCACAGGGCGGCAATCGCCTGGGCGCCGACACATTGAAGCCGGCACAACATCCGGTGAGCCGGCCGAAGACGAGCCTCAGTGCTCAGGATCTGCTTGTTAAGGGTTCGGGGGGAGTCGGCGGCGATCTTCGCGCCATCCGCCCTCCGCCCTTCACGATCAGCCTCGATGGCCTGGTTGGCGGCGTCCGAGTGGCCAGGGAAGAAGTCTGCCAGGACAAGAAGGCAAAGAGCCAAATTAGAAGATTAGAAGCCAGCTCGACCAACAGCCGGCAGCTCAAAGAAGAAAAGTGAGGAGAGGCTCACCGTCGACGAGATCCTCGATCTCATGGAAGCCGGAGGACAGCATCGCCTCCTTGTCGGTCCAGGAGGAGTGCTCGTACACGAATTCGGCAAGGAGGGCGGCCTCCTTGTCCTCCGCCTCTTTCTGGGCCTTCTTGAGCAGCTCCTTCTGCTCCGCCAGCTACGTGGCCAGCCGGTCGCGCTCCTCAGCCAGCTGGCCGCACTCCTCCTTGGTGCGCAGGGCGGTGTTGGCATCGCCCAGCTGCTGCTGTAGGGCGGCGTTGGCCTCTGGAAAAGAAAGAAGAGAACAAGGTGTTAGTCACCAACAAAACAAAGAATAGTCGCTGGGGAGATCCGGCCCGACTGCTCAGCAGTCGGCCCGAATCTCGGGGACTACAACCCGCGGGTGCGCCAGTGCGCCCCCGTAGAGAAGGAAGAGGACTCACTCCGGCTTTCCGACAAGTCGGCGGTCCGCTTGGCCAGCTCCTCGACATTGGCGTTGAAGGTGGTCACGCGAAGATTGTGGTAGTCCTGTGACAAAATTCCAGACAAGTATTAGTACTTGGAACTCACCGATCAGAGTTCCGAGCCGCCTTCTCAGCAGCCAGCCCGAAACTTGGACTACACCTAGTGGGTGCGCTGGCGCGCCCCCACCGAGAAGAACAAGAAACAGAAACAAAGAAGAAGGGAACGTACCCGAATGGCTTCTCGTGATGCCAGATACGCCTTGGTGCAGTTCTTGATGGCATCGCCCTCGGCTCGGAGCTTGGCTTGGACATCCAGAAGCGCCCAGTTCAATGGGCCCGTCCCGCCTCCCCGCACCCACCCAGTGGGTGCGGCGCTCGTCACTTTGGTGTCCGGGATCATGGAGCTCGCGGCGCCGGTCTCCAGAGGGCGCGGTGCGGAAGCCGCCTTCGCGAGATGGCGACGCGTCGGCGTGCCGACCTGGAGAACTAGGCCCGCCACCACCTCGTCTTCAGTCGGCGGCACCGGCGGGTCTGCCGGCTGCTCGTCTTGCGCGCTCCCAGATGGCGGCGGTGGCGGCACGATCATGTCCGGCATGGCGGTTTCACCGCCATCCCTCTTCATGACCGGGTTCTCGCCGCCAGCCTCCCTAGTCTGCGCCGTGAACTCCGGGGGTGGTGGCGCGGAGTTCAAAGGAACAACAAAAACCGCCGACTGGCGGTGCGCGGCTTCTTCAGCTCGCTTCTTCACCGCATCGGCAGCCTCGGCCTCCGCCAGTCTCTTCTTGACGGCGGCCTCCGCCTTCTCAGCCTCCGCCTTGTTCAGGCGGGCGGCTTCCTGCTCTTCACGCACCTCTCGTGCGTTCCGCTCTGTTGCCTCCCGGAGGTCGGCGGCAGGGTCAATCCGCCGAGTGGTGGCGGAAGTCTCCGTCGACCCTACGATGGAGGCGGTAGCGACCTTGTCAAGAGAGAGGGGAGCCCTGGACCCAAGGGCGGCAAGCAAGCAAACTCAAACAAAATCAATGAAAGAAAAAATGAAAGTGCAAGTATCGGTGTCAAAACCGGCGGATCTCGGGTAGGGGGTCCCGAACTGTGCATCTAAGGTGGATGGTAATAGGAGGCAGGGGACACGATGTTTTACCCAGGTTCGGGCCCTCTTGATGGAGGTAAAACCCTACGTCCTGCTTGATTAATATTGATGATATGGGTAGTACAAGAGTAGATCTACCATGAGATCAAAGAGGCTAAACCCTAGAAGCTAGCCTATGATATGATTGTACGTTATTGTGTCCTACGGACTAAAACCCTCCGGTTTATATAGACACCGGAGGGGGCTAGGGTTACACAAGGTCGGTTACAAAGGAGGAGATATCCATATCCGTACTGCCTAGCTTGCCTTCCACGCCAAGTAGAGTCCCATCCGGACACGAGACGAAGTCTTCAATCTTGTATCTTCATAGTCCAACAGTCCGGCCAAAGGATATAGTCCGGCTTTCCGGAGACCCCCTAATCCAGGACTCCCTCAGTAGCCCCTGAACCAGGCCTCAATGACGATGAGTCCGGCGTGCAGTGTTGTCTTCGGCATTGCAAGGTGGGTTCCTCCTCCGAACACATCACAGAAGAGTTTGAATACAAGGATAGTGTCCGACCCTGCAAAATAAGTTCCACATACCATCGTAGAGAGAATAATATTTCCAAAAATCTTATTTGCTGACTTGTTTTGGCAACACGACATTATGCCATGGCCCGGTAATTATACGAACCGTTTCTTTTAACTAGCCCCGCACATAACATGAGGCAGTTTTTCGACACGTCTTGTCAAAGCAGAGGTCGTGTCCCCCTTATTACGGGATTCTCATCAATACGGGCGTGGGTAACCCAACCGTGTCCATGACTCCTAGATTATAGGCAAGTCCCAAACGGCTACGGAGAGGACGCTTGATATTCACCCTCTTTATAAAGGGACAAGGCTTTTACTTTTTTTCCCCGTGCTCAATCGAATCCTTCCCCCACCTCGAGTTCTAACACCCAAAGGCCAGGTCAGGTGCTTCGGACCTTCAATCATCTCCGGATCTAGCCTTCAAGGCCGGTGGATGCCCTCCTCCCTTACGGAAGAGGATATCAAGAAGTTGAGGGAGGCCAGATACCTGACCGCCGAAATTTCGCATAGGCTGCCCACCCGAGGGCAGGTCATCCCTACTCCCGAACCCGACGAGAGCGTCGTGTTCGTCTCCCACTTCCTCCGAGGTCTAGGCCTCACTCTGGATCCCTTCGTTAGGGGTTTGATGTTCTATTACGGGCTAGATTTCCACGATCTAGCCCCGGACTCCTTTCTCCACATCTCGGCATTTATTGTCGTCTGTGAGGCCTTCCTCCGCATTACCCCTCACTTCGGCCTGTGGCTCAAGACCTTTGACGTGAAGCCGAAGATGGTCGAGGGGCAGCACGTAGCGTGCGGAGGCGCATTAATAAGCAAGATCGCTATAGCTCCATGGCCAAAGGGTTCCATTCCAGAGGTATCCGGATTATGGCAACGGGAGTGGTTTTACATCACAGCTCCCATAAGTGCCAAGTGGGCGGCTGCCCCTGCTTTCCGCTCGGGCCCTCCACCACAACTGATGTCATGGATTAGTAGAGGGCTGAGCTGGGGTCTAGCCAAGGACATGCCTGTACTGCAGAGCCGTATTCAAGATCTCTTCGAAGGAGATTTCAGTCTGGTTATGGTGGTGCAAGTCATGCTGGTTCGACGAATCCAGCCATGCAAACGCCGGCCCCTCCGCATGTGGGAGTTCAACCCAGAAGGACCGCGCACTATTCAGAATTTCCTCGGCCTAACGCATGAGGAGATGTATAAATCATTCTTCGGACCCCAAATAGAGTGTCCGGACACTACCGAGGACGTGGGCCTGAGCAGCAACCGTACCGCCAACCAAGTAAGTAATCCTCTAGCCGAACACACTGTCTTTCATTTATCATGACGTCATTCTGAGAAATTGCTCTTTGACCAGGACTGGCTAACAAAGGCGAAGATGATTCGGAGTTCGGCCCCCCTTCCTGAGGGTTTGGAAAATCCGGTACTGGAAAAGATGCTCGAGCTAGCACCTTGCCCGGAGCCCTCAAAGGAAGATAAAGGGGGAATAAAGAGGGCGAAAGCGGGCCTCCACCGCTACCTATTCCGACCGAGGGAACGGGCGCCTCCATGAGGGAGGATAACCAAGGGGAGGAATCTGACATTCTCTCACCCCGGGGATGGAAGAGGACTACCTCTGAAGATCCGGAAACCAAGGTTTCCAAACGGGAGAAGAAATCTCCACCAGAGGGTCTTGCCTTGGAGGGTGCTCTTGCCGCACAAAGTCCGTGCGGGGACCTGCCCTCTAACGAGCTGTAAGTAATCAAAAAGTATTTTAATAGTGAAGATATACTACCTTACCTCTGAGGAAAATAACCGAAGCATTTATCTTGCAGTTCGGATCTTAGCCCTTCTCAGCAGAGCTCGTCTTCGGGGGATCTTCTTCCGGAGATGACGGAGAGCGAAACACCTCCCCCAGACTCCCCTGCTCAAGAAGCGGGCGACCTTGAAGTGTCGTCATTGAGGGCATCTCCGGATCCGACGAGGCTAGAAGATAATCCTATAGTCACCCGAAGTCCCCAGCGTCCGGTTCTTGAAGAGAGCAAACAAAAGAGTCTGGCACCATCTGGTATGCGGTCGGACGTACTGAGGGAGCTGTTGGAGCGAGCGGCCATCTCAGAAGAACACCGTACATTGATGGGTATGATGATGGAAAGAATTTCGTCCGCTGAAAGCGGATTGCATGAAGCTTTTATGAGTCTACTGACGGGCTTCGAGGTACGTAAAATGATGTACATTTGTGATGGTACCGCACATTTTTAGGTGTGCCCTATGTAGATAGTAGCCCCTGAGACTCTGGTTGTCGCCGAGAACGGCGGCAAACAGAGGATCATAGTCCTAGGTAATAACCATACCGCTTTATGTGCAGGTGATGGAAGCTCCGGTGGCTGGCCGGACTAATGAGTTTGCCGAACTAAAGCGGCAACTGGATGCGGCAGATGCCGATATCGAGCTTGTTAACAAGCGGCTTGGCGAGGCACAGGGTAAGTAATGTTTTTCCAGTCAATGTCACATAGTAAGAGCAGCGTGATGCCAGTATCTTTAGTATGTTGTGACTGTAGATGAAGCTGCCGCCGTGGAGACCCTTCGGGCGGAACTTGCCCGAGCTAATGAACAAACAAGGATTACTAATGCGGCCGCTTTAAAGGCGGCCGAAGCGTTAAGAGCTGAGAAGGCTGCACATTGCAAGAGCAAGGAAAAGATGGCCAAGATGGATGTAAAGTTAAAAGACACTGCCGACCGTTGCCAGTTCCTTGAAGAAGAAACCCGAGCGAAGGCGACGGACCTCGAAAAGGCCATGATGGCGGCCAAAGACACCCGCTCTGCCATGAGGGCAAAGAAGGAAGAGCTGCGTGAAGCTGGTGATATTGTGGATGGGAGGCCCTTTTTACTGCGGAGGAAGTTCGGAGATCTGCGGTATGCTCCTTTGGATCGGCTGTGGAGTTCGGCAGACGCATATATGGACTTGGCGGCGAGCGTTGTCGATGCGGCCGCATACTTCCGAGATCAAACAGATCGTGAAGTGGACAAGTTGTTCTGGTCGCAGTTTAACGTTCTAGAGCATCCTCTTCCATTAACTGATCAGCTAGCCGAATGGGCCGAACTCAATAGGTTGTCCGTACTTGCCATGAGGTCCGTCGTAGATCATATGTGGCCAAAAAAACCAAAGCCGAACAGCTATTTCAGCTTAGTGCAGCAGTTCCTTGGAGCGGTGCCACGCATCAATGCGATGAAGAGGTCGGCGTGTATAGAGGGCTCGCGGATGGCCCTTGCCCGTGTCAAAGCATACTGGGCGGAGATGGATGCTACCACTGTTGCAGCGCAGGGTTCGGCCATAGGCCGAGTGGCTGCCGAGCACTATTTCGAAGAAGTTCTCGAGGGTGCTCGTTTGATAGAGGCCGAGTGCTCGAAGAATATTATGTTTGAGTGACATGTATTCCCATTGTAGACACAATGTTTTTATGAAATTTATTAAGGTTGTATTTATACTTTTGCCTGGAAGTAATATGATGCCTCATGTGCGGCCGTTTATGTATATATGTATATAACCTGAAAGATTGCAGTCGTCGGCTTCAACCCCCACGCATATAATGCGGAGGTGTTCGCAGAAGACGCGTGTTCACACTTAATCCAACGTCTTGGTCCTATTAAGGAGGTGATAGCACAGCGAACGAGGCAACCGGAATATAATGCTTTAACACTTTCACTTAGCCATAGGAGTTTGACGGTGGGGCTACTATATACCCCTGGTGGCTCCGCACTCTCTCGAATTCGGGGTGCGTACATGCCTGGCTGGGAAACGTCACTTCGTTAAGGCGGAGGAATTCTAACATTTCGATAGGTCATCGAGTGGTTGACCAGTCTCACGCTATATCATGACAGTCAGTTTTTGGCTTTCTCTATTGAGGTGCTCGTCCGGATGACCCGGGGCACAATCACAGTAGTTCTCCTGGTGCCGCCTTAGCTGATAGAGTGGAACGTAAGGCAGCAAAACACAGGAGCCGGGCAAACCCAACATTTTACCAAAGACATGATTCTGAGCTGATGCATATAAGGCCAAACTCGCGACGCCGGACACTCCCTAAGGTATTTGGTTTTTATGGTATAAACCGGGCCTAAACAGTGCCCTTTGTAAGAAGCCCCTGGTGTCCAGGTATGTGCATTATTCTAACGTGGCCACATGCCAAGACGCCAGCATCCTTCTCAATAGTACTGAGAATCCGAGGGATGTGTATCAACAAGAGACAGTAAGAAAGGTTTACGCAGGGTCTTAATCTAAAAAGAATCCTTGGAACGGGTCCCTGCTGCACGTCTGCGCCTGTGTCTCTGTTGTGCCGTATCCTGGACGGGTGTAGCACGATGGTCATCTATAAAAGAGAGGAACTTAAGTGAAAAGTTGTCGTGCAAAAAGGTAGGTTTAAAGAAACCATGTATAATTCAAGATGAGTAAAAATTGCCACTTGTCTGCGCGCGTTGAGCCCCTTGTATTTGTAATAGGGGTGTGGCCATCAAACCTGTATGAATTACATATAGCTGCGTCGGACTCGTCTAACCGTGTCCGTAGTCTTGACGACCTGTCGAATGCTTTAGTTGGTGAGGCCGTTTTAGTGTGCAGCTGCCGAGGCAGCCGCACTCTCTTCGGCGTGCAGGGATCGCTCAATATTTCCATTTACTATAATGATGCCACATGGACCGGGCATCTTAAGCATGAGGGAAGCGTAATGCGGTATTGCATTAAAGCGAGCGAAAGCTTCGCGTGCTTGGTAGCCACTTTGGAATGGAGCAATGTGGAAGGTTAAATTTTCACTATGGAGGTTATCGGGGAAGCCGAATATAACCTCTAGTAGCAGGGAGCCCGTGCAATGAGCCCCTAGGCCTGGCGTTACTCCTTTAAAGGTAGTATTGCTGCGGCGAATTTTCGTTGGGTCTATCCCCATTTTACGGATTGTGTCCTGATATATCAGGTTTAGACTGCTGCCACCGTCCACCAGGACTCATGTGAAGTGGTATCCATCAATTATTGGGTCTAATACCAAGGCAGCCCATCCTGCACGCCGGATACTTGCCGAGTAATCCCGATGGTCAAAAGTGATCGGTTGAGACGACCAGTGGCAGGACTCCGCGGTGATAGGCCCTTGGGCATATTTCTCTGGGAGTGCCGCTTTGTTTCTCCCCTTGATCACGTGTAACACGTTTACTATTTTGACTTCTGGTGGGAATTTTTTTTGTTCCCCAGTGTCTTGCTTGAGAGTCTCATCCTCGTCTTCGCTTGGTGTATCCTCCCCCTTGTGTACGGCATTGAGCTTGCCGGACTGCTTGAAGACCCAACAGTCTCTGTGGGTGTGATTAGCGGGTTTACCAGGGGTGCTATGGATCTGACATATTTGGTCCAGAATTTTGTTTAGGCTGGACAGTTCATCTCTGGCGCCTTTAGAGGGCGGCTTTTGCTGACCTGGCCGAGAGCTTCTGAATCCGGCGTTTACCGCCGTGCTCTTCGGGTTGTCTTCTTTATTCTGGCGCTTATTATTTTTGCTGCATCGTGATTTCCCATTTCCATCTCTAACTTCAGATGTACTTGGGTCGCTGGTGCTGCATCTGGCTAGCCAGCTATCCTCACCCACGCAAAAGCGGGTCATGAGGCTTGTTAATGCTGCCACTGTTCTCGGCTTTTCTTGGCCGAGGTGTCTGGCAAGCCATTCGTCGCGGACGTTGTGCTTAAAAGCTTCCAAGGCTTCGGCGTCCGGACAGTCAACTATTTGGTTCTTTTTAGTAAGAAACATGTCCAAAGCTTTCGGGCTGACTCTCCGGGCTGTTGAGTTATATGACTCAAATCATTTGCGTCCAGAAGTCGGACATAAGTCCCTTGAAAATTTGCCCGAAAAGCATCTTTAAGCTCTTCCCAGCTTCCAATGGAGCTTTCGTGGAGACTTTTAAGCCAGTGCCGAGCTGGCCCTTTGAGTTTGAGGGGTAAATACTTAGTGGCGTGGAGATCATCTCCTCGAGCCATATAGATATGAAGGATATAGTCCTCAATCCAGACCCTAGGGTCTGTTGTTCCGTCATATGCCTCTATGTTTACGGGTTTGAATCCCTCTGGAAATTCATGGTCCAGCACCTTGTCAGTGAAACATAGGGGGTGTGCGGCACCCCTGTATCTGGGTGTATGATGTCTACTACACAACCTTCTTCTTGTAGACGTTGTAGGGCCTCCAAGTGCAGAGGTTTGTAGGGCAGTAGCAAATTTCCCTCAAGTGGATGACCTAAGGTTTATCAATCCGTAGGAGGCGTAGGATGAAGATGGTCTTCTCAAGCAACCCTGCAATCAAATAACAAAGAGTCTCTTGTGTCCCCAACACACCCAATACAATGGTAAATTGTATAGGTGCACTAGTTCGGCGAAGAGATGGTGATACAAGTGCAATATGGATAGTAGATAATAGTTTTTGCAATCTGAAATAATAAAAATAGCAAGGTAGCAACTGATAAAAGTGAGCGTAAACGGTATTTCAATGCGTTGAAACCAAGCCTAGGGTTCATACTTTCGCTAGTGTAAGTTCCCTCAACAATACTAACATAATTAGATCACATAACTATCCCTCAACATGCAACAAAGAGTCACTCCAAAGTCACTAATAGCAGAGAACGAACGAAGAGATTATGGTAGGGTACGAAACCACCTCAAAGTTATTCTTTCCAATCAATCTATTGGGCTATTCCTATAAGTGTCACAAACAGCCCTAGAGTTCGTACTAGAATAACACCTTGAGACACAAATCAACCAAAACCCTAATTTCACCTAGATACTCCAATGTCACCTCAAGTATCCGTGGGTATGATTATACGATATGCATCACACAATCTCATATTCTTCTATTCAACCAACACATAGAACCTCATAGACTGCCCCAAAGTTTCTACCGGAGAATCACGACAAAAACGTGTGCCAACCCCTATGCATAGGTTCCCAATGTCATGAAACCCGCAAGTTGGTCACCAAGACATACATCAAGTGGCACATGGTATCCCATTGTCACCACAGATATCCACGGCAAGACATACATCAAGTGTTCTCGGGTCTTTAAAGACTCAATCCGATAAGATTACTTCAAAGGGGAAACTCAATTCATTACAAGATAGAAGAGGGGGAGGAGAAACATAAGATCCAACTATAATAGCAAAGCTCGCGATACATCAAGATCGTGCCAAATCAAGAACACGAGAGAGAGAGAGAGAGAGAGAGAGAGAGAGATCAAACACATAGCTACTGGTACATACCCTCAGCCCCGAGGGAGAACTACTCCCTCCTTGTCATGGAGAGCGACAGGATGATGAAGATAGCCACTTGTGAGGGTTCCCCCCTCCGGCAGGGTACCGGAACAGGGTCCCGATTGACTTTTGGTGGCTCCCGAGGCTTCTGGCAGCGGAACTCCAGATCTAATGTGTGTTCTGGAAGTTTAGGGTATATGGAGTTATATAGGCAAAAGAAGCACGTCAGGGGGGCCACGGGGGCCCCACGAGGAAGGGGGCACGCCCTAGGGGGGTGGGCGCGCCCCCACCCTCGTGGGCAGCTCCCGTATCTTCTGACGTGGGGTCCAAGTCCATCAGGTGTGTTTCCTTCGAAAAATAACTTCTCCAGTTGATTTCGTTCCGTTTCGACTCCGTCTGATATTCCTTTTCTTTAAAACACTGAAATAGGCATAAAACAACAAATCTGGGCTGGGCCTCCGGTTAATAGGTTGGTCCCAAAAATAATATAAAAGTGGATAATAAAGCCCAATATTGCCCAAAACAGTAGATAATTAGCATGGAGCAATCAAAAATTATAGATACGTTGGAGATGTATCAGGCGTCCCCAAGCTTAATTCATGCTCGTCCTCGAGTAGGTAAATGATAAAAAAGAATTTTTGATGCGGAGTGCTACTTGGCATAATTTCAATGTAATTCTTCTTAATTGTGGTATGAATATTCAGATCCATAAGATTCAAGACAAAAGTTCATATTGACATAAAAATAATAATACTTCAAGCATACTAACTAAGCAATTATGTCTTCTCAAAATAACATGGCCAAAGAAAGTTATCCCTACAAAATCATATAGTCTGGCTATGCTCCATCTTCACCACACAACATATTTAAATCATGCAGAACCCCGATGACAAGCCAAGCAATTGGTTCATACTTTTGATGTTCTCAAACTTTTTCAATCTTCACGGAATACATGAGCGTGAGCCATGGACATAGCACTATAGGTGGAATAGAATGGTGGTTGTGGGGAGGACAAAAAGGGAGAAGATATTCTCACATCGACTAGGCGTATCAACGGGCTATGGAGATGCCCATCAATAGATATCAATGTGAGTGAGTAGGGATTGCCATGCAATGGATGCACTAGAGCTATAAGTGTATGAAATCTCAACAAAAGAAACTAGTGGGTGTGCATCCAACTCGCTTGTTCACGAAGACCTAGGCCAATTTTAGGAAGCCCATCATTGGAATATACAAGCCAAGTTCTATAATGAAAGATTCCCACTACTATATGAAAATGACAACATAGGAGACTCTCTATCATGAAGATCATGGTGCTACTTTGAAGCACAAGTGTGGTAAAAGGATAGTAGCATTGTCCCTTTTATTTTATTTTTACTTTTTTTATTTGGCCCTTCTTTTTTTTTCTTTTTTTGTCCTTTATTTTTTATTTTATTTTTTTATTTGGCCTTTCTTTTTTTTATGGCCTTTCTCTTTTTTGGGGGGGGACAATGCTCTATTGAATGATGATCATCACACTTATATTTATTTACAACTCAATGATACAACTCGATACTAGAACAAAGTATGACTCTATATGAATGCCTCTGGCGGTGTACCGGGATATGCCAAGAATCAAGAGCGACAAGTATGAAAGAATTATGAACGGTGGCTTTGCCACAAATACTATGTCAACTACATGATCATGCTAAGCAATATGACAATGATGAATGTGTCATGATGAACGGAATGATGGAAAGTTGCATGGCAATATATCTCGGAATGGCTATGGAAGTGCCATAATAGGTAGGTATGGTGGCTGTTTTGAGGAAGGTATATGGTGGGTTTATGGTACCGGCGAAAGTTGTGTGGTACTAGAGAGGCTAGCAAAGGTGGAAGGGTGAGAGTGCGTATAATCCATGGACTCAACATTAGTTATAAAGAACTCACATACTTATTGCAAAAATCTAGAAGTTATCAAAGCAAAGTATTACGTGCATGCTCCTAGGGGGATAGATTGGTAGGAAAAGACCATCGCTCATCCCCGACCGCCACTCATAAGGAAGACAATCAATAAATAAATCATGCTCCGACTTCATCACATAACGGTTCACCATACGTGCATGCTACGGGAATCACAAACTTCAACACAAGTATTTCTCAAATTCACAACTACTCAACTAGCATGACTCTAATATCACCATCTCCATATCTCAAAACAATTATCAAGTATCAAACTTCTCATAGTATTCAACACACTCATAAGAGAATTTTATTATTCTTGAATACCTAGCATATTAGGATTTTAAGCAAATTACCATGCTATTTAAGACTCTCAAAATAATATAAGTGAAGCATGTGAGTTCATCTATTTCTTCAAAATAAAACTACCACCATGCTCTAAAAGATATAAGTGAAGCACTAGAGCAAATGACAAACTACTCCGAAAGATGTAAGTGAAGATCAATGAGTAGTCGAATAATTATGCAATTATGTGAAGACTCTCTAACATTTAATAATTTCAGACCTTGGTATTTTATTCAAACAGCAAGAAAAACTAAATAAAATAAAATGACGCTCCAAGCAAAACACATATCATGTGGTAAATAAAAATATAGCTCCAAGTAAAGTTACCGATGAACGAAGACGAAAGAGGGGATGCCTTCCGGGGCATCCCCAAGCTTAGGCTCTTGGTTGTCCTTGAATATTACCTTGGAGTGCCTTGGGCATCCCCAAGCTTAGGCTCTGCCACTCTGTATTCCATAGTCCATCGAATCTTTACCCAGAACTTGAAAACTTCACAACACAAAACTTAAAGTAGAAAACTCGTAAGCTCCGTTAGTATAAGAAAATAAATCACCACTTCAAGGTACTGTAATGAACTCATTTTTTATTTATGTTGGTGTTATATATACTGTATTCCAACTTCTCTGTGGTTTATAAACTATTTTACCAGCCATAGATTCATCAAAATAAGCAAACAACACAATGAAAACAGAATCTGTCAAAAACAGAACAGTCTGTAGTAATCTGGATCAAACGTATACTTATGGAACTCATAAAATTCTCAAATAAATTGCTGGACCTGAGGAATTTATCTATTAATCATCTGAAAAACGAATTAACTAAATATCACTCTCCAGATAAAAATGGCAGCAGTTCTCGTGAGCGCTAAAGTTTCTGTTTTTGACAGCATGATCAACAAGACTTTCATCCCAAGTCTTCCCAAAGGTTCTACTTGGCACAAACACAAATTAAAAGCATAAAACCACATCTAAACAGAGGCTAGATGAATTATTTATTATTAAACAGGAACAAAAAGCAAGGAACAAAAATAACGTTGGGTTGCCTCCCAACAAGCGCTATCGTTTAACGCCCCTAGCTAGGCATGATGATTTCAACGATGCTCACATAAAAGATAAGAATTGAAACATAAAGAGAGCATCATGAAGAATATGACTAGCAAATTTAAGTCTAACCCACTTCCTAGGCATAGGGATTTTGTGAGCAAACAACTTATGAGAACAAGAATCAACTTGCATAGGAAGGTAAAACAAGTATAACTTCAAAACTTTAAGCACATAGAGAGGAAACTTGGTATTATTGCAATTCCTACAAGCATATATTCCTCCCTCATAATAATTTTCAGTAGCATCATGAATGAATTCAACAATATAACCAGCACCTAAAGCATTCCTTTCATGATCTACAAGCATAGAAAATTTACTACTCTCCACATAAGCAAAATTCGTCTCATTCGGAACAGTGGGAGTATCATAGGAAACTTGAATACTATAAATTGTTTCCACATTAAAAAAGTAATGTTCAGATAAGGGGTAATCATAATCATGACAAGTTTCATAGATATAATCACTACTTTTTATAGCATAAGTATCATCACAATAATCATCATAAGTAGGGGCATGCTATCATCATTATAAACTTGCATATCAAAACTTGGGAGACTAAAAATATCATCTTCATTAATCATAGCTTCCCCAAGCTTGGGACAAACATTAATTGCAGCAAATATATTCTCAAATATGTCATCCTCATCAAACATAGCTTCCCCAAGCTTGGGCCTTTTCATATCATCAGCATAATCACTCTCATCATTAATAGTATAGATAGCACCGATAGTATAGCAATTATTATATTCTTCCAAGCAATTGCCAAAAAGATTTTCAAGATCATAAGAAGTATCATTATCTTCCACAATTATATTTTCATGAGGCACAATAGTAATAGGGGCAGCATTATTTGGGAGAGACACCTTTTTACCTCTCTTCCTTTTTCTTTTCTTCTTCTTCACATCATGTGTGGGTCCAATCCTCTTTTTGGAGCTCCTTATTAATGAGATTGGTTGAATAGAAGGCTCCTCCTCGTTACCTGATTCATCATAAGAAATAATAGGAGGATGTTGGGAAGTCTCTTCCCTTTCATTAGTATTCTCTTCATCCTCTATTTGTTTTATTTTCTTTATGTAATTGGCAATATAAGGATTTTCAATACAATTCACCGCACAATACATATAAATTTCTTCTAGATCAAAGCCAAGAAGTTTGTAACGGGCAAATTCTGGAAGATCATTAGTTAAACATTTCATTTCTTCATAACCCATAAGCAAACTAACTTCATTATAATGTGCAAGGGAAATCAAGTCATCACAATTTTTGGACACGATTAGATCGTGAAACAATTTGCATCGGATAGCTAAATGACCACTTTCATTGCAAAGTCCACAAGTACGACCAAGATAATTTAAATTTTCAGCACATTCATCTAGCTCTTCTTGCAACAATTTGGTTTCTAAGTACTTATGCTTCTTGCAATATCTATCTTCCCTATTTGGTGTGTACTTACAAACCCAATGCACTCCACAAAAATTGACATGTTTATAGGAGACATTTTCATCATAACTAGTGCAATCATCATTAGCATCATGGATATTCAAGGAATTCATACTAACAACATTGCAATCATGCTCATCATTCAAATATTTAATGCCAAACATTTTATAGATTTCTTCTTCTAGCACTTGAGCACAATTATCCTTTCCATCATACTTATGAAAGATATTAAAAAGGTGAAGCGGATGAGACAAACTCAATTCCATTTTTTATAGTTTTCTTTTATAAACTAAACTAGTGATAAAATAAGAAACTAAAAGACTCGCTTGCAAGATCTAAAGATATACCTTCAAGCGCTAACCTCCCCGGCAACGGCGCTAGAAAAGAGCTTGATGTCTACTACACAACCTTCTTCTTGTAGACATTGTTGGGCCTCCAAGTGCAGAGGTTTGTAGGACAGTAGCAAATTTCCCTCAAGTGGATGACCTAAGGTTTATCAATCCGTAGGAGGCGTAGAATGAAGATGGTCTCTCTCAAGCAACCCTGCAACCAAATAACAAAGAGTCTCTTGTGTCCCCAACACACCCAATACAATGGTAAATTATATAGGTGCACTAGTTCGGCGAAGAGATGGTGATACAAGTGCAATATGGATAGTAGATAATAGCTTTTGTAATCTGAAATAATAAAAACAGCAAGGTAGCAAGTGATAAAAGTGAACGTAAACGGTATTGCAATGCATTGAAACAAGGCCTAGGGTTCATACTTTCGCTAGTGTAAGTTCCCTCAACAATACTAACATAATTGGATCACATAACTATCCCTCAACATGCAACAAAGAGTCACTCACTAATAGCGGAGAATGAACGAAGAGATTATGGTAGGGTATGAAACCACCTCAAAGTTATTCTTTCCAATCAATCCGTTCGGCTATTCCTATAAGTGTCACAAACAACCCTAGAGTTCGTACTAGAATAACACCTTAAGACACAAATGAACCAAAACCCTAATGTCACCTAGATACTCCAATGTCACCTCAAGTATCTGTGGGTATGATTATACGATATGCATCACACAGTCTCAGATTCATCTATTCAACCAACACATAGAACCTCATAGACTGCCCCAAAGTTTCTACCGGAGAATCACGACAAAAACATGTGCCAACCCCTATGCATAGGTTTCCAATGTCACGAAACCCGCAAGTTGGTCACCAAGACATACATCAAGTGGCGCATGGTATCCCATTGTCACCACAGATATCCACGGCAAGACATACATCAAGTGTTCTCGGGTCTTTAAAGACTCAATCCGATAAGATTACTTCAAAGGGGAAACTCAATTCATTACAAGAGAGAAGAGGGGGAGGAGAAACATAAGATCCAACTATAATAGCAAAGCTCACGATACATCAAGATCGTGCCAAATCAAGAACATGAGAGAGAGAGAGAGAGATCAAACACATAGCTACTGGTACATACCCTCAGCCCCGAGGGAGAACTACTCCCTCCTCGTCATGGAGAGCGTCGGGATGATGAAGATGGCCACCGGTGAGGGTTCCCCCCCTCCGGCAGGGTGCCGGAACAGGGTCCTGATTGACTTTTGGTGGCTACAGAGGCTTCTGGCGGCGGAACTCCCGATCTAATGTGTGTTCTGGAAGTTTTAGGGTATATGGAGTTATATCGGCAGAAGAAGCACGTCAGGGGAGCCACAGGGGCCCCATGAGGCAAGGGGCGCACCCTAGGGGGTGGGTGCCCCCCCCCCATCCTCGTGGGCAGCTCCCGTATCTTCTAACATGGGGTCCAAGTCCATTAGGTGTGTTTCCTTCCAAAAATAACTTCTCCAGTTGATTTCGTTCCGTTTCGACTCCTTCTGATATTCCTTTTCTTCAAAACACTGAAATAGGCATAAAACTGCAAATCTGGGTTGGACCTCCGGTTAATAGGTTAGTCCCAAAAATAATATAAAAGTGGATAATAAAGCCCAATATTGCCCAAAACAGTAGATAATATAGCATGGAGCAATCAAAAATTATAGATACGTTGGAGACGTATCAGTGTACCGCGTTGTTCGGATGTTTGTTGTGTTGCATCGTATGCTGGAGCGCGCTTGCGTGGTCCATAGATGGATCTGGTTGCGTCGTCCTTTTGATGCGAGCCCTCGCGTGGATCGCGTATTGGCTTATGTGCGGCGTTGTTTGCCGCTCTATGTTGGCCGTGAGGTCGTCTATCCGGCCAGATGGCCGTTTTAATTTTTGGTTGCGGGGGATCTAAGGCCTCCTCATCGAATTCAGGTAGCAACTTCCGCTTCGGGTAGCTCTTGGTGTGGCGATTACCACCGTACTTCGCTGCTGAGTTGAGTACTTTACTCCATCTGATTCAGAGTGTGTCTTGCGCAGCCTTGAGCCTTTGCTTCTGCTTTTCTAGACTCCTCGTGGTGGCAACAAGCCTTTGACGGGCATTCTATTGCTCCGGGTGTCCGTCCGATGTGATGTCGTCCGGACTATTATCTTTGACAGAATCGGGTTGTTCGGTTTGATTCTCCGTGTTGCCGTGGTCCGGCGATTGTTCACCCTGCTCTAAGGCTGGGTCTATATGATCGTTGTTTCTGCCGAGGCGGGATTTGGGGCGGCGCTTACGCCGCCGCTTTGACTGCTTCTCGAGGGGACAACCCTCTGTTGCATCCTTCCATTCCTTGTTGTCGTCTTCTTTTGGTGTGTCCACAATGTATACGTCATGTGATGTAGTGGGCGTCCAGTGCCCTGTGGGCAGTGGTTCCTGTTCGCCTCCTGCATCATCGTCCATACCGTTAATGTCTTCGGAGTCGAAGTCGAGCATGTCATTTAAGTCATCGACAGTGGCTATTAAGTGGGTGGTGTGTGGGCGACGAATTTCTTTGTCATCCGCATCCCAATCCTGCCGGACATAGTTTGGCCAGGACTCTCCTGACAAGGAGAGAGACTTTAATGAATTCAGTATGTCGCCGAAGGGTGAGTGCTGAAAGATATCCGCGGAGGTGAAATCCATGATTGGCGCCCAGTCGGATTTGATAGGCACAGGCGCAGGCGGTTCGGAGTCCGTGGTCGGGGAAGGATCCGGCAGTTTGGCAACACGGCTCTCGTGAAGGGTAAGGTCGATATTCGGCTCGATCGCTGCTGAGGGTAAGGCCTCCGTGGCGGGGTCTATCCACCCGTCCATGGACGGTGCAACTGGCTCCGAATTGAGGGTCGGAGCGGCCGCCGGTGCGATCTCTTGAACACTGTCAGATGGTAGAGCTAAATCATACTCATCGTGACCGCGTGATGCACAGGGCAGAGGCTCGAATCCGTCGAAGATCAAGTCTCCACGGATATCGGCCGTGTAGTTTAAGCTTCCAAGCCTGACCTGGTGGCCAGGGGCGTAACTTTCGATCTGCTCCAGATGGCCAAGCGAGTTGGCCTGTAGTGCGAAGCCACCGAATACAAAAATATGTCCGGGGAGAAAAGTCTCACCCTGGACTGCATCGCTATCGATGATCGTAGGAGCCATCAAGCCTAACGGCGACGACACAGAGGAACTCTCAATGAAAGCACCAATGTCGGTGTCAAAACTGGCGGATCTCGGGTAGGGGGTCCCGAACTGTGCATCTAAGGCAGATGGTAACAGGAGGCAGGGAACACGATGTTTTACCCAGGTTCGCGCCCTCTTGATGGAGGTAAAACCCTATGTCCTGCTTGATTAATATTGATGATATGGGTAGTACAAGAGTAGATCTACCACGAGATCAGAGAGGCTAAACCCTAGAAGCTAGCCTATGGTATGATTGTACGTTATTGTGTCCTACGGACTAAAACCCTCCGGTTTATATAGACACCGGAGGGGGCTAGGGTTACACAAGGTCGGTTACAAAGGAGGAGATATCCATATCCGTACTGCCTAGCTTGCTTTCCACGCCAAGTAGAGTCCCATCCGGACACGAGATGAAGTCTTCAACCTTGTATCTTCATAGTCCAACAGTTCGGCCAAAGGATATAGTCTGGCTGTCCGGAGACCCCCTAATCCAGGACTCCCTCAGCAACAAAGGTAGCACTTACACGGAGACCACCAGCGGCTTCTTCAATTCCTTGCAAAAGCAGTGGGCCTTTGCGGCCGCCTCATCCCGCTTGGTCGCCGCGGCCGAGCCCTTGGGCTTCTTCGTCCGGCTGCCGAACAGGCTCGGCGCGGCAGAAGAGCTCGTGCCGGGCTGGCCGGCTCCTGGCTGGTGGCGTGGGGCGACCTCCTCCGCGTCATCGTCAGGCCAGTCCTCGAAACTGGCCCAAGCCTCGTGCCACCCACTTCGCCGCTTCCTCCCTCGGCGTCGTCCTCCAAGGCCGCCGCCCCCAAGTCAGGGTCGTCGACGTCACTCTCCGCCCGGTCGGGGAGGAATTCGCGGGTTGGCCCCACGGTGCCGGCTACCGGATGAAGGAGGGGGTTCTAACGAAAGTCGATTGGTCAAATTGTCCAAGACGGACTCGGCGGCAAAGAAGTCAAAGAAAAAGGAAAAGAAACAACTCACCATGGATGGAGGGTTGGCGCGTGAATACGGCTCCTTGTTGAACTGCCACTCTCCTGTGAGCTCACAGTTCGCAAGGTAGTTCACCATGTGAGCTACCTCCGCGTGAGGCATCTCCTTGGTGCACAGACGACTCGGGTCCCGATGCTCGCTCATCTGGCAAATCATGTGGGGGTGACTTTGGAGTGGGAGCACTCGGTGCGCCACGAAGGCAGCCAACAAATCCGGCCCAGTCAGGCCCTCCGACTGCGTCAGCACTCGGAGTCGCGCGATGGCGCCGGCTCCAGCGGGCATCAGCGTCCTGGCCCGATACGACCAGTTGGGCTGCCTCCCAGCTGGCGGGCCGGCTACGTAGACCGGCAGATTGACCCAGTCGCCCTCCGCGAAGATGCTCTTCATGTAGAAGTACGACCGCTGCCACATCTTCACCGACTTTATCAGCCGGATGGGGGGAAACGGGTTGTCGGTCCCCGACCTCCGCACGGCGATTAACGTGCCGCACTGAGCCGGCATGCCTGCGGCTTGGGTGCCAAGCTTGGAGTAGAAGAACTCCCCCCAGATCTCGATGGTGGGGAGAACACCGAGGAAACCTTCGCACAAGGCGACGAAGGCGGACAACAGCATCACCGTGTTGGGGGTGAGGTGGTGCGGCTGGAGACCGTAGAACTCGAGAAAGGCGCGGAAGAAGCCGCTCGCCGGAAGGCCAAGGCCGCGTAGGCAGTGCGAGCAGAAGACGACCCGCTTGCCCTCCTCCGGCACCGGCGAGATTTCCTTCTTCGGCGAGAGGCGGACCCTCACGAAGTCCTTGCCGGGAGTCGCCATGTCATGCGGAGGAAATCTATGTGATCATCGTGGACCTACGAACCGTTCCAAGTGCCGGAGTGCACCACGGGGGGCGTCACGGCGGAAGAAGAGCTCATTGGGAACGGGTCACCGCGGCGCTCGGCGTGGCTTGGGGCGCGGCGGGGAGAGAAAGAAGGGGAGGAAGCAATGAGGAGAAGGGGCGCACGTGCTCTGCCGCTCCCCCTCCTCCCCCTACTTATAGACCGATGGGCTGCGAAGCCGAGGGGCGGGTGTGGGATTTACTGCGCCCACTACCCCATGCCTCCCACATGTATCACGCAAAGTTACTGCGCGCAGTAACTCCGCGGGAATCTCAACCGTCCGCCCCGGCCGCAGTGGATCCGCTCGCGTGCCGTGGCGTGGTAGTGGTGGGCCCCGCCTATAGGTGTGTCCCATCACGCGCGTGGATGGGCAGACTGGCCCGGCCGCACGTCACCACGTGACAGGCCCGAAACAGGCGGCGGCCCGGAAGCTTAGCTAGCACGCCACTTGGATCCCGCCGAGGTGTTCGAAAATTTTGGACAAGTCAGATTGGGCGAGTCCGACTCCTGCCAGTCGGCCCGGCAGAAGCCGAATGAAGCTTCGCCTCAAGCACTCGAAGAAAGGAAACTGCTGAGGCTCCTTGACCAGTCGCCCGCGGCGTCTCACCAGCTTCGGGGACTACTGTCGGAGTAATGGGCCACGGGTAGGGCGACTGCGCCCCACGGGTAGGGCGACTGCGCCACGGGTAGGGTCCAATCCTGAGGGGCGCAGTCAGCCACGGGTAGGGCAGACATCGGGGCTGACTGCGCCCCTCAGGATGCCAAGGAAAAGAGTCGCCTTCTAGAAGCCGGCTGGAGAAGTAGCCGGCTGCCCGTAGATGGCCGAGTCCAGAAGGCGAGGTCGAGACGAGCCGACTCCTGCCAGGCGGCTTCCAGAGAAGCTGGCTCTGAGGAGTCGGCCGCGGCCCCTTCGAAGCCCGTACCCACATCAAGGGGGTTGGGGCGGGGGATGGCTACAGTGCAGCCCATCCCCTCCCCTTCCTAAGGGCTGGCGCGGCCACAGTGCGTTGTACCAATGAGGAGCCCCGCCCGGCGCGGCACTGTTGCCATGCCAGCCCTGACGTCACCACGGGCAGGCGGAGTCCTGCTCCCACGACGGCCTGTTTGTATGGCCCAAGGACGACGGGCCCCACCAGTCAGCGAGAGTCCAAAAGACGGCGAAGAGCCCTACCAATCAGACCCGATGGGAGTCGGCCTGCTCCTCCCATGGGCCCCACGCGCCATTAACCAGACTAGACGGGGAGTGGCTACAGTAATCGCCCGCCATGATGGCGGTGTTGTAGCCATGATCCTTCGACCAAGCCTGCGTCACTAGAAGCACGGCACAGTGATCAGCAGCCGGCAAGACCCCCAAGCGGCGGGAACGACCTGTCGGCTCCGTACCAGACCAGTCGGCAGGGCACCCTGATCGGCGGGCCTTAGCAGTCGGCGGAGAAGTCGATGGCCGAAGATACTGACGGCTGGGCCTACACCCAGTCATATTACCCTTGTACCCCTGGGGGGTAGGCCTATATAAACCCCTCAGGGCACCCATGCAAAGGGTTCGGACCCATTAAAACTAGACCAGAGATATACTCCCTCCGTCCCGAAAAACATGTCGCACGCGTAGTTCACTGGTAATTTTACAAAAAAGACCTCACAGTTTCAAAACCATCTCAAACAAGTCCCTCTGCCATCGTCTTCTTCCTCCGTCGTTGCGCGCGTGTCGCCAGGGGCCGGCGCCGCCCAGCTGCGCGATTTGTCGTCGACCAGGAAGTGATCTTCTGCCGTCGCTGCGTACCCGCGCCGCCGCCGCCAAGTATCTGCTTCGCCGCCGCCCAATCCTATGCCGCCGCGATCTCCTCTCGCCGCGATTACCTGTGGCATTGCCAGAACTTCCCGGCACCATCTGGTGGATCAGGAGCTCCTACTCGTCCTCCTCGAGCTCCCGTGCATCCTCCTCGAGCTCCCGCGTCTCCTTGAGATCCCGCGCGTGCGCCGCCGCGATCCCTCCAGCTGCGATCCCCTACGGGCGTCACCGGAACCTGCCTCCACGATTCGATGGACCAGGACCTCACGCTCGTCCTCCTCTATCTCCCTTGAGTCCTCCTCGAGCTCCCGCGTGTCGCCGTGCTGCTCCTTCTCGCTTGCCCGCGCGCCCGCGCAGCTGCTTCTCCCCTGCCCGTGCACAGCTGGGTTGAAATTCAACATGTGCGTCATGCTCTACGTGCTGCTAGGCGGAGCTCTACGTGCTGCCCGTGCACAGCTGGGTGGAGCTCTTCTGCACTGTGATCTTCTCCTGCTGTGGGAGAACCTGAACCTGAACCCAAGCGCACAGCTAGGTTGAAATTGAACCTAATCTTCTGCTCGTGGGTTCTTCTGCGTTGAACCTGATCTTCTGCTCGTGCTCCTCCGTTTGCACAACTGGGTTCCCCTGCCTGTGCTGCAGCTGATCCAAGTGAAGCTGTGTTGTGCATGTCTGCACTCTGAAGAAGGTAGTCCATCCGAATACTGCTACCTGAAAGTTAGTGAAATGGTTTACTGTTAACTGAATCATGACAATGCCAATCATGGAGTAAATTCAGTTGCTAACTTAAAATTCATGGAGTACATTCATTATACAGAAAATGCTGCTGATCATTGTGAACAGAATCATGATGGTTGCTAACTGAAAATTATTGAAGAAACTACTGCTGATCATGGAGTACTTGTGTTGCTTGCTTAATTTGCTGTCTGCTGGTGTTGCTTGCTTGCTTAATCTGCTGCTCCATTTTATTCAATGGTAGAGCTACTCCATTTTACCAAGAAATATTGGAGTACTTTGCTTCATACAGCTGCTACTCCAAATTCAGTATGCAAAATTAACAATAGGTTCATTTGCTAAATTAACAGTAATCCATTTTAAGCTACTGAATCTACTCTAACTACTCCATTTTAAACTACTGAAGCTACTGAAGCCTTTTGCCAAACATGACTGCACTTTAGGATCCAAAGCTGGGATTACACCTAACCATCATACTGAGAAAAACATATGCTGATCCAAAACTGGAAGTACTCCTTGTGGATTTGTCTCTTTTAGAAAAACTGGAATGTTCTGTTCATGACAAATGGTGATATTTACATGTTGCAACATTAATATAGGATATCCTTTTATTCTGTAGCTATGTTCATTGGGATGGTCATTTTTATTTCTCTGAAAACGAAAGAATGAATACTCCTTTCTGGAGTAATTTGTGTTACTGAAGAAGTACATATGCTTTTCTTAATTCAGAACTGCACATCATTGTTATCACAAGAGTGGATAGCAACAAATACTCCATTTTATTCATAGTGTGCACCAAATGGAGTACACTGCAAAATTCACAAGGAGCTTCAAATATCAGGAGCTTTTATTCATAGCGTACACCAAATTAATTTTCTTGACACTTTTCTACCATAGGCATGGTACTATGAGAAAGTAAAATTCAGCAAAACTACTCTAACTAGAGTAAAATTCTGTTAACTACTCTAACTAGAGAAAATGGCTTATGGTTAGAGCAAAGTGTAGAAATGGTGCCATGGCACCTACTTCTTGTTTGACTTGCATACTCATTTTGTGTGTGTATATTCTTGTTATGGTACCATGGTGTACTCATCTTTTGTCATTGATGGCAGGAAACATAACTATGGATTTGAACTTGATGCCTCAAAAGGAAGAACATGAAACTATTGATTTGAACTTGATGCCTCAAGAGGAAGATGATGAAGGTATTAATTTGAATTGGATCCCTGAACAGGAGGAACCTCAAGTGGCAGAGAATGGGACTATGGATTTGAACTTGATGCCTCAAGAGGAAGATGATGAAGCTATGAATTGGATGCCTCAAGAAGATGAAGGGAAAGAGGATGAAGCTCAAGAGGAAGAGGATGAAGTTATGAATTGGATACTTCAAGAGAAGAGAAGAGAATTGTCAGATAAGGAGAGGCATGGTGTTTACTTCGCCTTGCTGGTAATCGAGCTCAGAGATGGGTCTGTTCAACCAGACGACAAGCTGCTAGTCTGAAACCTGTTGGACATAAGTGTACGATCTGTTGAAAGAATCTGGGAAGAAGCCAAAAAGCAAATTTCCGATGGCAAAGAAGTAGATGTCTCAAGCAAGAAGCCGGGAAGATCTGGTCGAAAGAGAAAGGAGTCAGATCTAGAGAGGACCTCAACAATCCCACTGAATAAAAGAAGAACAATTTGATCTCTGGCACGGTCTCTAGGTGTGGCCCGATCGACCCTACATAAGAGGTTCCAGTTGAATGAGCTCAACCGCATCACAAGCACCGTGAAGCCTCAACTCAAGCTAGAGAACAAGCTTGCGAGATTGAAATTTTGTATGTCCATGGTCGATGACAATTCGATCTCAACTTCTCGGGCTATGTTCAAACCAATGACAAATATGGTTCACATCGATGAGAAGTGGTTTGACATGACAAGAGTGAAGAATAGTTACTATGTACTTCTAGGAGAGCCTGAACCAAAGCGCACCGTGTCAAACACTCACAGCATTGGGAAGGTAATGTTCCTAACAGCTGTTGCCAGGCCTTGATATAACAATGAGGGGGAACTAACATTCGATGGGAAGATCGGCATTTGGGCATTCGTCGAAGAGAGTGAGGCGAAGCGGACAAGTCAGAACAGAACAAAGGGAACAAAAATGTTGACATCAGTGAAAGTAACCAGGCCTGTGTGTAGAGATTATCTGATCAATAAGGTTATCCCGGCAATTCGGGATAAGTGGCTTGACGATGATGAGGGAGCAACAATATTCATCCAACAGGATAACGCAAAGCCTCATGTCCTTCCCAATGATGTAGCTTTTCGAGAAGCTGTGGAACAAACTGATCTTGACATCCGATTACTACAACAGCCCCCAAATAGCCCTGAGTTAAATTGTTTGGACCTCTGCTTCCATAACTCTCTCCAGTCTCTAACCGACTGCGGGTCACCTACAAACATCCAGGAACTGGTACAGGGTGTGGAAGAGGAATTCGAGAACTACGATCCCGACAAGTTGCACAGAAGCTTTATCACATTAGAAGCAGTTATGTTTGAAGTTATGAAAGACAAAGGAGGAAATCAATATAACTTGACCCACTTGCACAAGGATCGCTTTCAAAATGCTGGACTAGAAATAACCAATGTATATTGCGATAGTCGGGTAGTTGTTGATACTAGGGCCGTTATAGAAGAAATGGAAATTGCAATAGGAAAAGAAAATGAAAGGAAAGAATTAGCTAGAGAAGGGAAAAGAAAGAAGAGTAAAGGGAAGGGAAGGGAAGAAGTGGCCAGAGAAAAGAAAAGAATGTAGTCAAGAGGGGACAAAGAGGCCCTTATGTCATGTAGTCAGGTGCTCCTTGTGTATGTCTTGTGTAATCTTGTGTCAAGAGGGGACAAAGATGCCCTTATGGCATGTCCTTGTGTATGCCTTGTCTAATCCTTGTATATCAACTCCTTGTTGGAATTTATTGGAATTATCTGGGTTATTTTGATTAATTGAATTATTTGGGTTATTTGAATTAATTTGGGTAATTTGGATTTATTTGAATTATTTGAATTGATTTGGATTAATTTTAGTTATTTGAATTAATTTGGGTTAGTGGACTGAAATTTTTGCTTGACAACTACAGCATCTAATGAGAGGTCCATTTAGCATGGAACAAATAAAAGGACAGTGAATGACAAGAATCTAGCATATCACATGGGATGGATCAGCTAAAATAAGAAAGACCATCTCAAGAATAGTCACAAGGAGTACTACTGTATATTCTAATTTACTGAAATTATTGGCATAACAAAAACAGATATGTAGTGGACATGTTTGGTACAGTAAATAAATATGCAGTCATAGCATGGATAGATTAGATAATGAGAGGAGTAGCACTGGATTATATACTGGTGAGTCCTTGTATACAGAGATTGAATAATTTCAGCGCCAGTGCCATTACATGGTAGAGAGAGAAGAGTGAGTGAGCATGACTATATACTACAACATGGCAATGAACTTTGATAAATAGCAGAGGACAGCAGTATAATCCTGGGCTGCAAGGTAACAAAAATAATTAAAGCTCCACCATTGAAAGCTATGATCTGCCATATTTACAAACGTGGGCTTTGTTCTAAGAATTTCAATTCAGCTTCAGTACTGATGGGACGACAAATGCACCAAGCACGATGATTTTATCACACATACCTTGTTCTTTAGGCGCTATTTCTCATTGGACTCCTTGTTATACTTGTCTTTGTGAAAGCCCGTGATATTGCAAATAGGACGATCTAATTTTCAAAGGACCTTCATGGGTGGCAACAAGATAACCATGAAAAATAGAATTGCTGACAGTTGCGCACAAGCAAGCAATTGAAGAAGAATCTGAAGAAAATGGCAACACTTGGGCACAAACAAGCAGTTGACAGATACTCTTATTAGGATGATGAAAATCGTATGAGACTCATGCCTCGTGCTGCTATCAACTAATGGAAAATTATGCTTTGAAACAGAGCAAGCTGCACAAGGCAAGAGAGATGATCCATGACCTTGAGTTGCTGCTGCTCCATGGCTCCATTATTGTCGTTTCATGTCAGTATATGCTTTAGCCTTGGTAGATTGTCTTTAGCCTTGAGTTAACTGAATTTACCAAGTGTTAAATGTGTTACCTAAATTTACAAAGGAGCAAATGTGTTAACTGAATTTACAAAGTGGAAAGTGAATATTGTGCTATAGTCACTGATCAAAATTTAGTGGAAACAGAATTGATAATCAACATACAGAATGCAGAACATACGGTTTATTTTCAGTTTCAAAATGGAAAATACACTTCTTCAATACTCCAATTTTACAAACTGAAAATTCCACAAAAATGCACACATGCGTGTGTCCCAAAATGCCCAACATTTTGAAGCAGTTCGTAGAGTACACTGAATCCCACCTGCGTGTGTCCCAAAATGGAGTAAATGTTTCAAACATACATGACCTGTGAAGAAGCACCAAATCCGTTAGACTCTAACATAGCTAGTTCAGATCAAAACATCTCAAACATCTTTCAGAGTATTTTGTCAGGTTGTTGTAACATAGCTATAGTAGTTCAGATCAAACAATCTCACATTCACTAAAATTCAGTAGACAGAGAATAAGTGGTTCAGAGAATATACACATTCAGTAAATTCAGTAAAGATGAAGTAGATAAGAGAGGTTGTAGGCATTGGTGACCTAGGCTGTACCCAGGAGAAGATTTGTAGCCGCCGCCGCTGCTGCCAAGTGACAGCCTCCGCCGCTGCCATGGTGTCGCAGGCGCGGGGCTTCCACCAGAGAATCAACGAGGAAGAAGCCGTAAATCCACGAGCAAATCCACGAGCTTAAGCTTGTTGTCGTTGTCGGGCTCATCAGCTCACGCGCCTCCGCCCCGCTCCAGTCCACCACCAGCATCGTCCCTCCCTCCCTCTTTCTGCACACCAACACGCAGCGAGATAGAGCAGCGACTCGCGTGGCAGAGCCTTCGTCTTCACCTAGCTACCTCTGTCGCCGCGCGTGCGGAGGGCCGTAATCGCCTTGGCCGTAATCGCCTCTGACCCCCTCGCTCCTCCCGACCCCCGATTCGCCGAGCACGCCAACGAACCACGCCGCCGCTCCCGAGGAACTCCCCTCCCTGTCGCTGCCGGGCCCGGTCCGGCCCGGCACTACTGGACTGGCTTGGGGCTGAGGAGATCTGGCCCGACCTTGGTTCCCTCCTCCTCTGGTGGCACGTGGGTCGTCGAGCTTAAGCTGGGGAAATCAAAGATTTTTATGAGGAAGGGGGGAGCTTGGGGAGGCAGGCGAGCGGCAGCTGCGGCGCCGGAGCAGGAGGCAGCTGCGGTGAGTGAGCGGGGGAGCAGGGGAGCCACGACGGCGGGGAGCAGCGTAGCTGCGGTGGGGGAGCGGGGAAGCGACGACGGCGGGGAGCAGCGCAGCTGGGGATTCTGTCGGAGGAGGACGACGAGGAGTGCGGGTTTGGTCGGGAGAAACTGAAGGTTTTTTTGTAAAATTGCCCTCGCGACATGTTTTTCGGAACAGAGGGAGTAGGTAGGAGAAAGCCAGCCTTGTCTTCTCCTACCTCCGGCATACAGCTCGAGGAGCACCCTTGTACTCACTTTGCCTTAATGATCATGCGGAGACCCCGTAGAGCAGGACTAGGGGTGTTATCTCCTAGGAGAGCCCCAAACCTGGGTAAAGTATGCCGGCGTTCGTGTCTACGCCTAATCCCGCTTCCGGGCACCGACGACGTTCTACTCGCTCCCACCATGATAAGGCATGCTTTGGCATATGTCGCACCCAATCCCCGACATGCATAAAGGATAAACATCACATGCAATCAATATAAGTGATATGATATGGCCATCATCATCTTGTGCCTTTGATATCCGTCTCCAAAGCACTGTCATGATCACCATCGTCACCGGCTTGACACCTTGATCTCCATCGAAGCATCGTTGTCGTCTCGCCAACTATTGCTTCTTCGACTATCGCTACCGCTTAGTGATAAAGTAAAGCAATTACATGGCGATTGCATTTCATACAATAGAGCGACAACCATTTGGCTCCTGCCAGTTGCCGATAACTCTGTTACAAAACATGATCATCTCATACAATAAAATTTAGCATCATGTCTTGACCATATCACATCACAACATGCCCCGCAAAAACAAGTTATACGTCCTCTACTTTGTTGTTGCAAGTTTTACGTGGCTGCTATGGGCTGAGCAAGAACCGTTCTTACCTACGCATCAAAAACCACAACACGGTATAGTGATTGCTTTTTGATCTTCAGAAAGAACCCTATTCATTGAATCCGATTCAACTAAAATTGGAGAAACTGACACCCACTAGCCACCTGTGTGCGAAGCACGTCGGTAGAACCAGTCTCGCGTAAGCGTAGGTGTAATGTCGGTCCGAGTCGCTTCATCCAACAATACCGCTGAATCAAGAATCAACTAGTGATGGCAAGCAACATGTATATACCCACGCCCACAACTCCTTTGTGTTCTACTCATGCATATAACATCTATGCATAGACCTGGCTCGGATGCCACTGTTGGGGAACGTAGTAATTTCAAAAAAAATCCTACGCACACGGAAGATCCATCTAGGTGATGCATAGCAACGAGAGGGGAGAGTGTTGTCCACGTACCCTCATAGACCGTAAGCGGAAGCGTTATGACAACGCGGTTGATGTAGCCATACGTCTTCACGATCCGACCGATCCTAGCACCGAAGGTACGACACCTCCGCGATCTGCACACGTTCAACTCGGTGACGTCCCACGAACTCTAGATCCCGCTGAGGTCAAGGGAGAGTTTTGTCAGCATGATGGCGTGATGACGGTGATGATGAAGTTACCGACGCAGGGCTTCGCCTAAGCTCTACAACGATATAACCGAGGTAGAAATCTGTGGAGGAGGGCACCGCACACGACTAAAACAATCAACTTGTGTGTTCTAGGGTCCCCCCTCCCCACGTATATAAAGGAGGGAGGGGGAGGCCGGCCGGCCCTCCTTGGCGCGCCCCCAAGAGGGGATTCCTACTAGGACTCCAAGTCCTAGTAGGTTTCCACCAAAAGGGGGAGATGGGGAAGGAAGGAGAGGGAGAGGGGAAAGGAAAGGGGGCGCCGCCCCCCCCCCCTTCCTAGTCCAATTCGGACTCAAGGGGGAGGGGGTGCGCAGCCTGCCCTGGCCACCCCTCTCTCTCCCCACTAAGGCCCATCGAGCACCATTAGTTCCCCCGGGGTTTCTGATAACCCTCCGGCACTCCGGTTTTATTCGAAACTTCTCCGGAACACTTCCGGTGTCCGAACATATCCGTCCAATATATCAATCTTTATGTCTCGACCATTTTGAGACTCCTCATCATGTCCGTGATCATATCCGGGACTCTGAACTACCTTCGGTACATCAAAACACATAAACTCATAATACCGATTGTCATCGAACGTTAAGCGTGCGAACCCTACGGGTTCAAGAACTATGTAGACATGACCGAGACTCATCTCCGATCAATAACCAATAGCGGAACCTGGATGCTCATATTGGTTCCTACATATTCTACGAAGATCTTTATCGGTCAAACCGCATAACAACATACGTTGTTCCTTTTGTCATCGGTATGTTACTTGCCCGAGATTCAATCGTCGTTATCTCAATACCTAGTTCAATCTCATTACCGGCAAGTCTCTTTACTCGTTCCATAATGCAATATCTCGTAACTAACTCATTAGTCACATTTCAGGATTATAATGATGTGCATTATCAAGAGGGCCCAGAGATACCTCTCCGATACACTGAGTGACAAATCCTAATCTCGATCTATGCCAACTCAACCAACACCATCGGAGACACATGTAGAGCATCTTTATAGTCACCTAGTTACGTTGTGATGTTTGATAGCACACTAAGTGTTCCTCCGGTATTCGAGTTGCATAATCTCATAGTCATAGGAACGTGTATAAGTTATGGAGAAAGCAATAGCAATAAACTAAACGATCAAAGTGCTAAGCTAACGAATGGGTCAAGTCAATCACATCATTCTCTAATGTTGTGATCCCGTTCATCAAATGACAACTCTTGTCCATGGCTAGGAAACTCAACCATCTTTGATTAACGAGCTAGTCAAGTAGAGGCATACTAGTGACACTCATTTTGTCTATGTACTAGACCATAAAGGCGCGCGTTGCTGCGCCTGTCCATTCTAAAATAATAATAATAGATATATTAAGAAAGAATTGGAATTTTAAGTAATTTGATTGAGAAACCACATGTTTGCTTGACTACTTAAGTTTGGTTTTTGTTCTAGCACATATATATTACCAATAAAAAGATAGCGTTCAGTCGAGGGGAGCAGAGCATCTGGATTACCATATTTGGGTTTAAATGATGCATATGTTTTCAACACAATAATCATTCTTTGATGGAATACAAAGTGATAACAATGGGCACTAAACATACCTCAATAGCCGCGGTGTTGTAGGAGAGGGTTTAAAACTATGTCATTGAGGAGATGTTGGCCGCCGCAAGCCCTTCACCTTATGCCAATTTGAATTGACCTCACATCATCCTGTGGGCTTAGGGGCGGCAAGTGGAAGGGGTAGCACCGCTGGGGCGAGGTAAAACATGAATGGAATAGTCTAATCAAACCAAGAATCGAACCAGATACAATATGTTCAGTGAAGCATACAAACGTCATAGTTTGATCCAACAGGTGACAAAAATCTGAGGGGAAATCTTAGAAGGAAATATGTAAGGAGAGATTACTTGAAAGATAGGGGATTTCCTTCATCTTGACCAATCATCTCGGAAACTCAGGATAATGAAAAAGGGATTGGTGCCGACAGCGTTCGTATCTTCGCAGCCGATTGCACCTGGTGTGGCTGAAATGGGAAGAGTCAAGGTCTTGGTCATTGACGCTGATCTGGCACTAGTAGCGGTGAGCCGGCGACCACCGATTTCAACGTGGGGGCGTAGTCCATGGCGTGGCATGCCCATGCTTCTCTCGCTGGTGTGGAGAGTGGAGTCCCGAGGATTGTATTCTTCCCTTCTCCCACACTGCCACTGATGTTGGCCGATGGACCGCCGCTCATTGGAAGCAGTAGCGCGTCGCCGGCGCCGAGACGGCCAGTCACATTCTCGACTAGGGGAATCAGGGAGAGACGAGGACACACAGAACGGACTGGGAAAGAATCCTTTCTGTGGGATACGTAGGCCTTCGGCCCGACGAAGGATATATCTCCTAGCTCATTTTGTGGAGCAGCAGCCCGATCACGTGGATTGCGAGAACGAGGACAGCCTGATGGGCGCTATATCAATCTGGTACGTCGGTTAGTTTGATCAAACAGCTAAGAATCTCAAATCACCGTAGGGAGCCGTAGCTAGCTTCATTTTACTGTTTTGTAATTCACACATGTACAAAGTTTCTGGTTAATGCAATTCTAGCATGAATAATAAACATTTACATGATATAAGGAAATATAAATAACAACTTTATTATTGCCTCTAGGGCATATTTCCTTCACCCGTCTGGAGGCCTTTCCCGGCACTTTGCCGGAGGGGGATTCAATCACGGAGGGGGTTGTACATCATCCTTGCTTCCCGCCGATGATGTGTTTGTAGTTTACCACAGACCTATGGGTCCATAGTGTGATGGCCTGGCTTATTAGGGACGATAGACTACTCATATCAATAAGGAATTCCTTCTTTTCCGATAGCCCATTCGGACAGAACTCCAAAGTTAAGCGTGCTCAGCTTGGAGTAGTGTCAGGATGGGTGACCGACCGGGAAGTTGCTCCCGGGTGCGCATGAGTGAGGACAAAGTGCGCAGAAAATACTAGTATTGATCTGTGGGGCCAGTCTAGATCCCGCCAGGAGTAACGACCACCGGCGGGTGTGTCCGGGGCGTTACAAGTTGGTATCAGAGCCGACCCTCGCGGTTACACGGATGGTTGCGGATAGGTGCGTGGTCATGTTGTTCATGACGGTTGTGACCCGTCGTGGCACACGGCATGACACATGTACTAGACTGGAAGCACAGACGTATGTGCCAAGAGGGAATGTTCCTGTGGCCCGACGAGGACGTCGGTTCCTCTGAGTGGGGGTGTATGTGATGGCCTGGCTTATTAGGGATGATAGACTACTCGTATCAATAAGGAATTCCTTCTTTTCCGGTAGCCCATTTGGACAGAACTCCAAAGTTAAGCGTGCTCAGCTTGGAGTAGTGTCAGATTGGGTGACCGACCGGGAAGTTACTCCCGGGTGCGCATGAGTGAGGACAAAGTGCGCAGAAAAGACTAGTATTGATCTGTGGGGCCAGTCTAGATCCCGCCAGGAGTAACGACCACCGGCGGCTGTGTCCGGGGTGTTACACATAGTTAGTAGCTAGATGGCTTTTTCTCTCTATTTGACCTTCAATACAATGTTCTCCTTGGTGTTCTTGGAGATCTGTTCGATGTAATGCCTTTTTGTAGTGTGTTTGTTGGGATCCGATGAATTGTGAGTTTATAATCAGATCTATCCATGAATATTATTTGAGTTTTCTGTGAACACTTTTATGTATGATTGTTATAGCCTCATATTTCTTCTCTAATTTATTTGTTTGGTTTGGCCAACTAGATTGATTTATCTTGCCATGGGAAGATGTGCTTTGTAATGGGCTCGACCTTATGGTGCTCAATCTCAGTGACGGAAAGGGACATGACACGTATGTATCACTGCTATTAAGGGTAAAAGGATGAGATTTATTTCATACGTGAGTTTATCTTGTCTACATCATGTCATCTTGCTTAAGGCGTTACTTCATTTTTCCATGAACTTAATACACGAGATGCATGCTGGATAGCGGTCGATGTGTAGAGTAATAGTAGTAATGAATAATCGTTTCGGTCTACTTGTCTCAGACGTGATGCCTATATACAATACATGATCATTGCCTTGGATATCGTCATGATCATTTGCTTTTCTTTATATGAACTCCGATTTTGACGTTCTTGGGCTTGTTGGATTGCTAGCGAAAATCCCGATGCGTTTGTGGCCTTAGATCTACATTTTGGACACTTTTATAAATGTCAAATCATCAAACTCTCCAAAAGGCCTTAATCTGGTGCGTGGAACTTCTCTGGTTTGACCCCTAGCTTGATTTTTTTGATGTCTCAAGTTCATGAAAATGCCAGCACAACTACGAAGACCACAACACAAAAGAAAACTAAAATAAAAAGTATACAACAAACTTGGTAAAACAAGTAAATACCGAAAACTATGCATTAGAGACATGAATAAATGCTAGATGGATATGATGTGAGGGATTTTGGCACTATAATATACTCTAAAAGTATGTATAAAATCCACTCATCAATAATCTAGGACTTCATCCTTGGTTGGCTGGGGATACAACTGTCATCCTAGCCGTCCAACTACAAATCAGTTCGTATGAATTATAACCTGCCGCCTCCTCCCTAATTAGGGTTCCGCCTCGTTTCCGGTGGCCTTACGGTCATGAGAACACAGTGGATCCCGGCCCTTGCCGGTGTGAGGGCTCCGTTTTTAGATGTGTCTTCGAAATTTGTTAAGGTTTGTGTCCTGCTCAGAAAGACGAGACAACGACGGCTCTCTGAAGATGGAATAACGTTCTCCTTGCCTAGCCCCCGTTCCCGTGGTGCGTCCAGCATTGTCGACGGGCTATGTGGAGCTGTGTCTCCTGTGAATATGTCCCTGGTGGATTTGCTCGGATTTGTTCGTCATTCGTCTATATTCGTGTGTTTTCAGGTTGCATTGTTCTGATCTATATTACTCGTCATCGACGACGGTTGTTATTTTGTTGCGCTAGTCCTGTGGAGTCTTAACACGACGTCTTCGTGACTTTGTACTACAAAGCAAGTTTTGCCCGGCTCCGGTGAGGGAGGGGCGATGACGGCGGCGCGCCTTCGCCTCGCTTCAATGCTTGTAGTCTTCGCTAGATGGTCTACGGACCTGGATGTAATTTATATTATTTCTCGTGTTTGTTGTACTGCCATGACTGAAAATTAATAGATCGGCTGAATTATAAACAACACTTGTGATGAGCAATCCAAACATTTCAAAAAAATGTCAAAAAAAGCAGGACGTTTTTATTTCGGCACGTGTGACCAAGAGTCCAAGAACCAGCAGGGCTGGCTGACCCCGACAACCGAACCAACCACGCCAGCTCACACTGGCAGCACAATCATCCGCTTCAGGGCCCACCTGTCAGCGGGACATTAGCCCAGAGCCAGGCTCGCCGGGGAGGTGTAAATTGTAAATTGCGCACGAGACAGCGCTGTTCGTCGTGACCAGGGATCAAAATTGGGGGAAAAATATCTCCCCGATTGCGGCGGCCGCAAAACCAAAAACAAGATTCAGCTCATCGGTGAGCTCGCGTTGCGCTCTTGGATTCTGGGTCGTGGATTCGGCCTCTCCAATCCTGGTTAGTCTCCTCCCGTCCTTCGTCCCCCAATTTTTTTCTCGGGGAAATTGGCATCTTTCGGCGGTAGTTCGCCCCGGGATTTCGTCAAGTTTGTGAAATTCGAGGTGGATTTACTTCGGGTCTGCGATTCCCCGTACGGATTTGCTCGAAAACATTGTTTTGGATTAGATTTCTCAAGCTATCCGTGCGTCTGTGCGAGCTCTTGGATCACGGAGCAACCCTTGTGCTGACCTGATTGCGTAGCAAACTTCTGTGCTAATCTTTTCGCTTCTTGATCTGATTACGCAGATGGGTGCTACGATTCTCGCCTAAAGGATACTTCTTGGGGCGAAGCCCTCGGGGGATTGCTGGAGTTCTCCTGGGTGTTCGGTGGCAGCTAGGGTTTGCTCTTACAGAGCCCCGTCGTCTCCGCGGGCCTTTTACATTCGTGCTGTTCCAAGATGCAGCCTTCCAAGAAACTTGCTCGCGTCGACACGGCGGAGATCAAGTCGCAGCTAGTCAGGAAGCTCGGCCACCAGCGCTCTGAGCTCTACTTCCATAGCCTCAAGAAGTTCCTGAGTTTCCAGCTAGGCAAGAGCGAGTTTGACAAGATCTGCGTGGCCACACTGGGGAAGGAGAACATCAAGCTTCACAATTTCCTCGTCCAGTCAATCCTCGGCAATGCTTATATGTCGCTGGGGCCACCGCCCAGCAGGCAGACGCCAACTGGGAATTCACAGACTAGCGCTGTGACGAATGGGACATTGGCCAGTGGTGTGCCGCTAGCAAGGAGAGTGCGGCCGGTGGCTAACCGTGACAAGAGGTTTGCTGATAAGCCGAGTCCACTTGGAAAGTCCCCTCTTGGTCATCCAGGGGCCGCGGAGTTTGTGTCCGTCGAGGATGGCGAGGAGGTTGATCAAGCCAGGGGCAGCCCCGTATGTGTGCAGAGTCAGAGCCCAATCAGGGCTCCATTGGGAATTCCCCCAAAGGCTCAGAATTCTCAGCCTTCGATATCTTATCCCTCAGAGATTTGCTATAATAATGGTGAATTGCCAGGTAGCGAGGACCTGTCAAAGCTACTTGAGAATAAGCTGAAAGCCGAAGGCCTTAGCATATCCGTTGAATGTGCTGATCTGCTGAACTCTGGGCTGAACGTGTACATAAGTCAGATGCTGAAGTCTTGTTTGGGGGTTGCAAAAGCAAGGGGAAAGACAATGAGGATGCCAGAAGCTAACAGGAGTGCCTCTGCTGCTGTAAATGGTGGGCGGAATAATGCCACTGCTTCAGATTTAGGCTGTTCCTACCAAGCTTCACTGGTAGATCTCTGCACGGCTGTACAGTCTAATGCTCGGTTACTGGGGTGTGACTACGCCAGGCAATACGAGAAGATTGCTTCCCACCTTGACAGCTAAATGGCAGCACCCAATTTTCTCATAGAACTTCATCGGTTGTTATGTTGGGCAGAGTAGGCAATCCTTTGCCATAGATTGGTGCTGTAGAAATCTACAGCTAGTTAGGTTGAGGTGAAGTAGACTTTGACTGCCATAGGGCTGAGGGTGTTTTTGGTTAGGATGATACATCATGGAATTTCAATACATCAAAGTTCACTTTCATTACTTGTGACTATTCACAAAATAAAGAGTTTCTGCCAATACACCTTCACTTTGTTTCCGCTGCTCACAGATTGTTTGCATACCTGTACTGATAACCAGGTTCCGTTGCTTGGATTTGTCACTGTTTTGTTTGATAATTTGAACCTGTTAGCTTCGCTCTGCTGAAGAAATATTGTTCACCCCTATTTTCTTTCATGTGTGCATAATCTTTGTTCTTTTACCATGCACTTGGAAGCAGCGTTCTTGCTAGCTGCCAAGTTGATTTTTTTTATCCTTCCGCTTCGGAGTTTCCACAGTTATCTGAATTTTGGCATGACCTGTCTATTTCTATCTTTAATAGAAACTAGCATTTGTTCTGACAGTGCAGACTAGGAGCCCTCGCAATGATTTGGAAAGGATTTACGTTTGATTTGGATCTCACGGTGCTCTGCGCCTGTGCTGTTGCAAGCTGGGCCATCGGTCACGCTGGCCTTGCTTGGAGTAGCTACAGTATCGGATGGGCTGCTACTCTACGTGCAGTTTGGGCTTCTATCCACCGGCATTCGACGATTTTGCTCCGAGCTCGCCTGCCATGTGTGACGGTTCTCTTCATCTGCCTATTTGTGTGTTCATCCGTTTTCTGTTTGCCTTGCATTCCCCGTTGTGTCTTCAGCTTGTTTTGAGGGACTTAAGCCTTGCCCCTCCCGCTCTTCAATCCCTGATATAATGCTTCCCCTTGTGTATTCTTTCTGCTCCTATCTTCTTCCCTTGTTCCCTTTGGTTCTTCCCTACTGATGTTTGAATAACTGGCCTGTTTCCTTGCTAGATCAAACTGATCGTTCTTCATTTGGTGTCTGCTGGGTTGATTGTTAGCCTTTAGCTGATCTTCTTTCGTGTTCTTAAGTGTGTTCCCGGTTGTATTTATAGAGACTTCAGCGATTACGGAAAATGTTTTGTGATGTGGCTTGAACCTGCTCTCTCTGAGTTTCCGATATGGATCCTGCTGGATCCCGGGCTGCAGCGACTGAGAGTGGCGCCCCTGCCGTCAGTGGCACTTTATCGACGCAGAAATGGCTCACTGTTAACTTTTAAGTTCACTTTGCACAAGTACTTCCTTTGATTTTGCTCTCCATCTCAAGAACTGATGCTAGGCTTACAAATAATGGGCTGCCCTTGGTATCCTGAAGTTCTGTTGCCGGGTTAGCTATTCTTCACGAAAATTTACATCCCAAACTGAAGTGTTGGGAATGCTTCGCGAAATGGCCCTTCTTGGCTCTTCATTTGGATATTAAATGGATAAACTGCCTGAAGGTTTTGACTTGTGAATAGCCAGATGAGCTCAGTAGAAGGTGTAATTCTTTCTTTTACGTCTGTTTCGATATTAAATGGATAAACTGCCTGAAGGTTTTGACTTGTGAATAGCCAGATGAGCTAAGTAGAAGGTGTGAGAGAGTCTCTACTAATCAGGAATTGCGGTTGTGGCAGCATGCACATTAATGTTCTAGTGTGTGTGCATTTTAACACAAATTTGCTGCCTCTGCCTCTGAAACACTTTTGAGCAGCACTTTTGATATTCCTGCATAATTTCTTACCTTGTTTGGAGAAGTCGATTTGCCAAAAAAAAACTCTGCCTTAAAAATTGAGAACAAAAAAGTTATAAACACTTGAATGTGTGAGACCATATACGGACACGACATCATATCTGTTCTATTTGAAGTTGTCACTTGATCTTCACTCTGGTACTTTCAGCTAGCATGCTTCGTCGCGGTCACAAGACTGAATTAAATCCGGCGATGTGGATCAACCAGTCTGACGCTTCGTCGCTGCTGTTATTCAGAATCTGAGTATGCCGGGTACAAGATCGCTGCTGTCCTTCGTACTCGTTTCACTCATCAGTCGCCAACGAAGCTTTGGTTCCTTCACCAAAGCGCATGAAAATTATTCTGCACTCAGCTTCCATTTTTAGTGAAGCGCAGATGTACTAGTACAGTACTATGCAAGACGCCGAGAATCAAACCGCAGCATTCATCCGGCGGACAGCATCGGGCGAGTCCTCATCTGTCCTCCTGTACAATACTTGTGAACAACCATATCCATGCACGCCCATCAGAGCAACTCCAATGGGGCGACCCATTTCGTCCATTTGGATCACCCGAACACAAAAGTTGGCCCAACGGGGCGACCCAAACGAACACAGCCTCCGCCTGCTGTCCGTCCCGACCCAAACTGAGTCCAAATATGAGTCACAAATGGGTCCGCGACAGACAGAAGCGGACGCTCTCGTCGCACGCTCTCGTTCGCTCCTGTCCGCTCTGGACCCACATATCAATGACCACGAGCAAAGGACCGGCGCACCGGCGAGTCCACCTGCGCGCAGGGACTGCCATGCTCGCCGACGAGGCCTCCTGCGTAGGCCCGGGGAACTGGATCACGGCGGTGCCGGGGAAACGCAGGCAGGCGACATGGGCCCGAGGAGACCCGGTGAGCTGCAGATCTCGTCGAAGGGGCGTCGGCCATGGCCGCTCCCGACGCGGCGGGCATCGCTGTCGCGGCTGCTTGGACGGCCCGAGTGCTCCGGTGACCTCAAGCTGGGAGGGCCGGAGGAGTTCGGCTCTGCGGCGCTGACGCGATGAAGGCGGCAGCGGAGCAGCGCTAGGTCGTGGCAGCGCTGGCGGAGAGTGAGCAGAGAGGAGGAGAGTGAGCAGAGAGGAGCTATCGCTTTAGGAGGAGAGGAAATCCAGATGGGCATCGCCATGGACGAGCTTCGCAATAAAGGGGAACTGCAGCGCCATGGACGTTCATGGGGGCAGCCTCGATTGGGCACACATGGGCCAAACTAGTCAAGGAAAGGCGGGGAATCAGAGGGAAGGCGGCGGCGGAGCAGCGCCAGGGCGTGGCGGCGCCGGAGCCAGCCGGCAACGGCCGGAGCAGAGGATGGAGGTGCCGGCGACATGCACGGGGGAGGAAGTAGAGAAGGGGATCGACCGCTTCATGTGTTGTTGTTGTCCGCTTTTATGTGTTGTGCGTTGGGTGGATCCACCGGCCGCATTTGTCCGCCCCATGTCCGCTAGGCGGACAGATGACCTAAACGGATAAAAAAGGGATAAAATTCATGTTCGTTTGGGTCACCCCATTAAAGTTGCTCTCATATAGCATAAATTGGTCACCAATTCAATAATTCAAGGATACAAAATAAACAATAGTTCAACAATTTATTGCATGCCAAAATAAAAATTTAATGATTCATACATAGATAGCCGATACACGCATGAATCAAACGCTTCAATTGTTGAGATAGTTGGTCCTCTGTTTCATCTTGATCATCCACTCCTTGGCTTCATCATCTAAGAGGCTAGTTCCTGCAACATGACTCTCCGGACTGAATTCCATCTTCTCCCTTGCATATCTATGAAGATCTTGCACCTCTCTTCCTTCTTTACCTCCTCCTGAAAAAAGTCCCCTCGGCCACGACATACGGATTGGTTGATGTCCTCAGACCGCTCATGCCAAAGTCCATGTCCTCGTCGGTAGCCATCTTTGCACGGGCCCTCTCAGCAGCTACCTTCCTTGTCGCTTCACACTCGCACTGCTTTGGGCAACGCTTCCTCTGGGCAACGTTCTCTACTTTGCAACTGACCGCCATGGTCAGAATTCCCACCGGTTCTGAGACATCGTCCATGCCGATGGTGGCAGACAGAGTAGTCGGCGACGACATCAACGACGATGGATGAGGATGGCGGCGCGAACAGTGAGCTAGGAAAGAGTTGGGCGACTACGCGGAGACGAGAAATGGAGGACATATGCAGGAGGACTGCGGTCGAAGTAGTGGACTAGTCAATTTCGAGATGATTTGGGATGTACTCCCTCCGTTTCTTTTTACTTCGCATATAAGATTTGGTCAAAGTCAAACTACACAAAGTTTGACCAAATTTATATAGAAAAATATGAACATCTATAATAGTAAAACTATATAGTATAAAAATACATTTCGTGGTGCATCTGATAATATTGATTTCATATTGTCAATGTTTATATTTTTAATATAAAATTAGTCAAACTTTACAAAGCTTGACTTTGACCAAACCTTATATACAGACTAAAAAGAAACGGAGGAAGTATTTGATTTGTCGGAACCAACGTCCCATATCTGTCCCAGATGTGGGCTAGGTAAAGGGAGTGTCGGTCAAACCGGGACATTTGGGTCAGATTTGCCAGGTCTGATTGGGTGTTTTCTTTTTGAGCAGTGACCGGACAGGCCCGAACGTTTGAGACAGATAGGAGGGCTCCAGTCATATGTTCATTAAAGAAGTTCCGTGTTTCTGCCTCTTGCTACATTCCAGACTTTCATGGTAAAAATAACATGGAAAACTAGGGCCGTGCCTTAGCCTTGTTCCATAGAAATACTTCAATATTGTTACCAAAATGTATTCTGAAACTGGAAGTAAGTCGGTGTTCATGTAGAGCATTTACCATAGTACTTCCTCCATCTTTTTTTTACTATACATGTTAGGGTATTATGTAAACTACGTTTTGGTTCACATGAATAAATAAACATATTAACCCTACTAAACACATGTTAAAATCAAACTACACAAAAATGTAATTAGGATATTATGCCATTAAAGATTATGCTCCTATAATTCATGTGTAGAAAACCTAAAATGAAGCCCACTCTAAACATCCTGCATTTTTGTACTCAAGTCTTCTGAACCAAGCGATTTTTTCTATTTCTGTATTTTTTCTTCATTTCCTATGAACCATTTCAGCACGTGCAACCAACTAGCAGCAGTTAGGTGGCTCACCCTGATGACATAAACCAACACAACAACCCGGACGTGAATTTTTGGGACATGCGGCCACGCGCTGCCGCAATCAAGCCCGTCCGCGCGCGCATCGTGATGACTACTTTTAATAGGACATTAGGGAATACAGGGCAGGCTAATTTCCAGCTTCTGGAATACATCTCATTATGCGACACATAGTGTGGACCAGCCCCGCATTCAATACCGTACGAATACACGAGCCATGCAACGCTCAGGCAATGGAATAATTGCTCTTTGTGTTGGGTGGACATAATTGTGTGCTCGCACGAGTTCGTTTCTCGCACTGCTCATCTCGTCTTCCCGTCGTCTGTGGACGAACAGAGCTAGGTCTGGCGATGGATTTTGCACAAATGGAGATCAGGTCAGCCCGTTGAAACCATCTTTCTGATTCGTTCTTCACCTATGCCTTTGGGTGTCTTGCTTTCACATGTTTTGATCTAAATTTTGGTTGGATCCCTTAGCTTAAAGTCATTGTTGGCCGTGAGTTCTCGATCTGGGTCAGCCGGTGAGATGGACCCGCCATCCCCATCTGTTTGCCTCGTTTTTGCAAATCAATCGGGACGCCTATGTACACTGCGAGAGGTTGCTAAAGATGACCCAGGCGACAGATTTGTGGATATGCTAAATTCTGTTGAGGGTGTTGTTGAAGATGGATCATCCATAGATTGCTGGGTGCATTTACATTTTGCAGGGGCAGCTGGGCGTATTCACTCTTCTGCTGTGTCTTTACTAGATGCATCGCATGTGGGCTGTAGGAGCGATGGATTATTGCCGCTGGCCTGGGTGTGGTGCACACGCACTGCGTGGGGTTAATGCCATGCATGTGTCTGGCCGTGGTTTAAATAAATTTGCATTGTTCCGCGAGATTAGTCTGACTTACTGATTCACAAATGCTCATAAACAATGGATATGTATTAAAGATAATCCAGCCGCCTGCATACGTATGTTTGTCTGCAGCTGGAGCTGGGAGGACAGGTGCACATTACATGGACATGGAGCAGTCAGATAAGAAAAATGCATAACGGAAGAACAAATCCATCGCACGAGGGGGAGCTTCAGAACTTGTGGATGCAGGGAATGGTCATTAGCAGCATGTTGGCGATGCCCGGGAGACGATGGACTGAGAGGATCACGAACAACTTACCCCATGCCGTTCGCACTTGTAGAAGTGCCTCCCTGGGTTTAGTTCTGTCCCGGAAACAAACCACAGGACATAGCCGGTGTTGCATTCGGGACAGTGGATGAGAGGGAGTAGAGGCATCTGGTTGCTCGTGTGGTGAGATGGAGGTTGTGTTGAACTACTACAGGTCACAGACGAACACATGCTTTGCAAAGCCCGGCTAGTCTGAAAGAAATGGAGAAGGGGAGCAGTTTGAAATGGCCATGCGATGCAAGGAGACATGGCGTTTAAATAAGCAGAGAGGAGCGTCGCCCGGCTAGCCGTTGCATCTCCCTCACGCTTGGTGCATGTAGCCGTTGTGGCTACAGCTCAGGAGCTTGGCACTGGTCGCGGCCGCCTGTCACCACCCGATGGCATGTGGGCATTTAATGACGCGTAGAGAGAAATACATGCGATATACAATATGGTGTATGCTGCTCAGGTGAGTTTATACGCAACCGTTGTATTGAAGTTAGCACGAATCGCATGGTGATAAGCGGTACGGATAACGACCTCGCATGGTTGCATGTACACAGATGATTTAGCGACAACAACCCACTCTATACTAAAATCGGTTGCAGTGTGACGCGTAGGCAAAACCTGTCAGAGATATTAGCCTGGGAGCAAGGCCCACGATGAGGTTGTAATTGCGTACGGGCCCCATTGACACTCTTGTTTGTCGTGACGATGGGATAAGATTGGGGAATTTCTTCCAATTGCGGCAGCCACAAAATCAAAACCGTAATTCACTTGGCAAAATCACATTTACTCCTTCCCTTTTTGCTCGGGAGTGCTCCCCCCGATCCAGGCCAGTCTCTTCAAATCCCCTTAGCTCCCCCCATATTTTTTTCTTGAGAAAATTGGCAGTGTATTTCACCCCAAATTTCGCTCAAGTTTGCAAGGTGGTTTTTCTTCGGATTAGCGATTTCCTGTACAGGTTTGCTCGAATTATTGTTGTGGAGTACATTTCTTAAGCTATTATTGTTGGATCTAGGAGCAACCTAGTGCTGACCAGACCACGTAGCAAATCACTGTGCTAATATTGTTGCTTGTTGATATTTTTAAAAACACCTCTTATACTAATTAATTAAACAAAAGGTTATTACAATCATTCATTACAGTATACGCCACGCAAGGCGGGCAGAGTTAACAAGCAACCCGTCGGACTTACTAATAAAACTGAACTTAGCAATCTCATGTGCCACCTCATTGGCGTGCCGTTTTATTTTTGAAAAGCTCAAATTTTGGAACAACTTGGCGATGCACAAAGCCTGTCTCTTCAGGTCAACGAGAGGGGATCTATCAAGCTTCTCACTTGCAACGAAAGAATGAATGAAAGCATAGTCAGTCTCCAAAATAATAGACTGGTGAAGGGTAATACGGATATAAAGGCCTGCTAGGTAGGCGCGGAACTCAGTTTCATTGACACTAGTACACCGACCAATAAAATCCCACAAGGAAATGATGATTTCGCTAGTCGAATTTCTAACAACAACCCCCACACTGGCTACGTTAATGCTCTCCATAAAACTAGCGTCGACATTGATCTTGATATAGCCATCAGGAGGAGATTTCCACACCACGTGTTCTCTGTGTGGTACATAATCCGCAATAACACCTCCCACCTTTTTCTTATCTTTATTGCTAGAATCCAACTGAACAATGTCGTGATTGGTAAGAAGACCAATAATTGACCACATTCTCAGATGCCAAGCTCGCCAGAAGAGGAATAAGATTTGCTCCCGTTGCTGCAAGCTCAACTGATCCAGCAAACTGAAAAGCCAGTCCGGTCCCGAGCATTTGAACAACTCTTCGTCCGGAATATCCCACGAATCTCTCAACACCAACCGCAAAGCACAAGCTTTAGAACACCTCACTAGGGCATGAGAGGTGTTTTCGTATTCCACACAACAAATAGAGCACATACCTGAATTAGTATGATGGATCTTAACTCTATTCATCCGGACCGCCAAGCTTTTGGTAGCAGCATGCCACACAAAAATCCTAATATTCTGGGGTATATTAGCATTCCAGATTAACTCCCATATCCTCCTTTCCCCCTCTGGTTCGCCACTGGATTGGCCAAAGGTACCCTGGCTATACTTCAAATTAAGCGCTAAATTGTACGCGCTCTTAACAGAAAAATATATAATTATTTTCATAGTGCCATGCAATAAGATCTCCCTCCCCATATGCATGAATACGAATCTTAAGAATCTCCTCAACATCATGTGGATAAAAAATATGCTTAACCAAAATTTCATCCCAACACTTATCCCTGCTCATGAATAAATCAGAGACCCACTTCAATCTAGTATTATGCCTTTTTGCAGAAATTTTTAGGCCGTAGTTTCTGGGTATCCAATTGTCCCTCCAAATATTAATACTAGAACCATCACAAACCCTCCAAATGACCCCTTTCTTCAGCAATTCCAAACCATGCACAATACCTTGCCAAGTTACCGACGAAGGGTGCGGAAATACTGTATCCAGAATATGACCCTGAGGATAATACTTTGCCTTCATCAACTCCCCACACAACGAATCCGGATAAATCAATAAACGCCACGCCTGTTTTGCCAAAAGAGCTTGATTAAAAAGTTTGAGATCACGAAATCCCATACCACCCTTACCTTTAGGCCTTGTTAATTTATCCCATGCTAGCCAATGTGTTTTCCTTCTATCTTCCTCATCTCCCCACCAAAACTTCCTTATAATCTAGGATAATTCCTCACATAGAGAAACCAGAAATTTAAAAATTCCCATGGCATACACCGGCAGGGCTTGTTGATTTGATTGCATAGATGGGTGTATGATTCTCGCTTAAAGGGTACTTCTAGTAGTGACCTTTCTGAGGATTTTTGGAGCTCCGCCTTTGTGTTTTGTGGTAGTTGGGCTTTGCTCCTAAGGAGACCCATCACCAGCTGTGCGGTGGTGCTGCATTTTGTATTATTCCAGGATGCAACCTTCTGTTGGGGAACACAACATTTAAAAAAAATTCCTACGATCACGCAAGATCTATCTAGGAGATTCATAGCAATGAGAGGGGAGAGTGTGTCCACGTACTCTCGTAGACTGAAAGCGGAAGCGTTTAGTAACGCGGTTGATGTAGTCGAACATCTTCGTGATTCAACCGATCCTAGCACCGAACGTACAACACCTCCGTGTTCAGCACACGTTCAGCTCGATGACGTCCCTCGAGCTCTTGATCCAGTTGAGGACGAGGGAGAGTTTCGTCAGCACGACGGCATGTTGACGGTGATGATGAAGTTACCGGCGCAGGGCTTCGCCTAAGCACTGCAACGATATGACCAAGGTGTGTAACTGTGGAGGGGGCACCGCACACAGCTAAGAGAAGACTTGGTGTACCTTTGGGGTGCCCCCTCCCACGTATATAAAGGAGGGGGGAAGAGGAGTCCGGCCCTAGAGGCGGCGCACCAAGGGGGGGAGTCCTACTTGGACTCCCGGTCCAAGTAGGATTCGCCTCCCTTTTCCTATTCCAACTAGGAGAAGGAGGGAAGGAGGAAGAGGGGAGAAGGAATGAGAGGGGGGCGCCGCCCCCTCCTAGTCCAATTCGGACCAGCCCTTGGGGGGGGGGGCGGCCACCCTTGAGGCCCTTCTCTCCTTTCCACTAAAGCCCATTAAGGCCCATTACTTCCCCGGGGGGTTCCGGTAACCTCCCGGTACTCCGGAAAATACCCAAAACACTTCAGAACCATTCCGGTGTCCGAATATAACCTTCCAATATATCGATCTTTACCTCTCGACCATTTCGAGACTCCTCGTCATGTCCGTGATCTCATCCGAGACTCTGAACAAACTTCGGTCATCAAATCACATAACTCATAATACAAATCGTCATCGAATGTTAAGCGTGCGGACCCTACGGGTTCGAGAACTATGTAGACATGACTGAGACACATCTCCGGTCAATAACCAATAGCGGAACCTGGATGCCCATATTGGCTCCTACATATTCTATGGAGATCTTTATCAGTCAAACCACATAACAACATACATTGTTCCCTTTGTCATCGGTATGTTACTTTCCCGAGATTCGATCATCGGTATCATCATACCTAGTTCAATCTCGTTATCGGCAAGTCTCTTTACTTGTTCCGTAATGCATCATTCCGTAACTAACTCATTAGTCACATTGCTTGCAAGGCTTATAGTGATGTGCATTACCGAGAGGGCCCAAAGATACCTCTCCGATACTCAGAGTGACAAATTCTAATCTCGATCTATGCCAACTCAACAAACACCATCGGAGACACCTATAGAGCATCTTTATAATCACCAAGTTACGTTGTGACGTTTGATAGCACACAAGGTGTTCCTCCGGTATTCGGGAGTTGCATAATCTCATAGTCAGAGGAACATGTATAAGTCATGAAGAAAGCAATAGAAATAAACTAAACAATCATTATGCTAAGCTAACGGATGGGTCAAGTCAATCACATCATTCTCTAATGATGTGATCCCGTTCATCAAATGACAACGCTTGTCTTTGGTTAGGAAACTTAACCATCTTTGATTAACGAGCTAGTCAAGTAGAGGCATACTAGGGACACTCAGTTTTGTCTATGTATTCACACATGTACTAAGTTTCTAGTTAATACAATTCTAGCATGAATAATAAACATTTATCATGATATAAGGAAATATAAATAACAACTTTATTATTGTCTCTAGGGCATATTTCCTTCAGTCTCCCAGTTACACTAGAGTCAATAATGTAGATTACATAGTAACGATTCTAACACCCATGGAGTCTTGGTGCTGATCATGTTTTGCTTGTGAGAGAGGCTTAGTCAACGGGTCTGCAACATTCAGATCCATATGTATCTTGCAAATCTCTATGTCTTCCTCCTTGACTTGATCGCGGATGGCATTGAAGTGTCTCTTGATGTGCTTGGTTCTCTTGTGAAATCTGGATTCCTTTACCAAGGCAATTGCACCAGTATTGTCACAAAAGATTTTCATTGGACCCGATGCACTAGGTTTTACACCTAGATCAGATATGAACTCCTCCATCCATACTCCTTCATTTGTTGCTTCCGAAACAGCTATGTACTCCGCTTCACACGTAGATCCCGCCACGACGCTCTGCTTGGAATTGCACCAACTGACAACTCCACCATTCAATATAAATACGTATCCGGTTTGTGACTTAGAGTCATCCGGATCAGTGTCAAAGCTTGCATCGATGTAACCATTTACGACGAGCTCTTTCTCACCTCCATAAACGAGAAACATATCCTTGGTCCTTTTTAGGTATTTCAGGATGTTCTTGACCACTGTCCAGTGATCCTGTAACGCCCCGAGACCGTTGTGCCAGGTGCCTTCCAGTTATTCGATGTTGTTGCCTTGTTATTCGCTTGTGTGTTGCATCTTGCCATGTCATCATACACATTGCATCATCATGTTTTCGAAACTTGCATCCGTCCCAGTCTCCTCGTTCTTTCCGTTGTCCGTTCTGAGCCCAGACACCTTTGCACGCGCCCGCGGCATGTCCGAAATATTATTTTATAAGTGACCGGAAAATGTTCTCGGAATGGGTTGAAAGTTGCGTGCGGTCTTATTTTAGTGTAGATAGGCCGCCTGCCAAGTTTCATCGCATTTGGAGTCCGTTTGACGCCCCAACGAATAACTATAGCGGCAGTATAGCCGGTCAAACGTCGGACGTTTTCGGTCTCCGGAAACGGTTGCCGGGCTGCCTTCTTCCTCTCCTCTCAGCCCAAGCCCCTCTACACAGGCCATCACCTACCTCTAGGCCCAACCTAACCTCTCTCATCAGCCCGCGGCCCTCCTCGCGCGCGCGTCTGAAAGTTGTCCCGAACCCGACCCGGATAGTCGTTACCGTTGGGTCCGGATCATCCCCTAACATCTATAAAACATCCCCGTTTTCTTTTATGGACTCCCGAGCCTATTTATTCTCGTCCGTCGGATTTCGATCGGATGATCCAACTTCCCTCTTTTCCTGTATATATAGTCTACCCCTAGTCTATTTTGGACCTAACCCTATTTCCTAGGGATCCTCCCCTGTCCAGCCGTCGCTGCCAGCCACCTGGTCTCCTCCTCTTTTTCCGCGCGCCCCCAATCGCGAGCCAGCCTCCAGATCCACCCGCAGCCATCCACCTCCTCTCATCCACCAGTTGTTCATCCGTCTAGAGCCGTCAGATCGGCATCCAACGGCCCCCGTTGTCGCAGTTCATCCCACAGAGGCTCGGGATCCAGCAGCCCTGCAGGTCCCGAGCACCTTGTTCCCTCCTCCCGTGCCTCAATCCAGGATGGATCGGGAGCAGCACCGCCCTGCGTCAGCCGCCGGAGCACCGTCCGCCCCAGCGAACCTCGACCTCCTCCGGAGCCATGGAGCCTTCCTGCCGTTCCTGACCTCGACTCCCTCTCGTCTCGCCATGGCCAACATCTTCTTCAAGTCGTGTCCCGCGCCCGGATCCAGCGCCCTTGGCTTCCACAAGCATGGATCCCCTATCCCCGACGCCCTACTGCCGTGAGGAAACCATTGGCTGCAGTGCACTCCTCCTCCTCCCTTTGTTTCCCTTCTCGTTTTCCCACTCACCTCCCTCTGCTCTGCCTCGTCAGGAACAAGCAGCCGTGGAGGTTCACTGGCGCTCGAGCATGCAAGATGCCGCCGTTTGCCTTGTCGCAGGCCTACCCCTTGTTCGGATCCGGTTGACCACCTTGCGCCCTGCTGCCTCCTCTGCATCGGTCGCTGCTTCCCCCGCTTCTAGGTGCGAGCACACGTGGACGAGTATGACCAGCGACCAGCGCCCGCGTTGACTTCCCGGTCGCTAGCCGCCAGCCCTCTATCGCCTCCCCAAGGCCCAGCGCCAGGCCTCCTCTATATTTTTTGAATGGGCCAAGCCCATGGTAAGCCCAGATCCAGCGCCCCGCCTTGCACTAATGGGCCAGCCAGTTTTGGCCCAGATCATTTTTTTCCTACCTGCGATTTTAGCTTTTATTCGAGAGACGTCTGTTTTGTAGAAACCCCCCTGTTGTTATTTTATCTCTCAAATGGTGCATCATATTAAAACAAGTTATATATGAAAAATGCTTAGAATTATGTGTAGATTAATAATATGCCACTTTCATCTATGTTTAAAATGCTTAAAATGTTGTTTGTTTAAATTTTGCCCTTGCCATGCTAAAATGCTTTATTTCATAACTAAATAACCGTAACTCGGAATTTAATAAAATTTATATGTAAATGGGGTGGAAAAATGCCTAGATTATCATGGTGGCTTTACTTTGCTTGTTTAACAACTCTAAAAATATGGTTTAGGGCAGAACAGTACCAAATCCATTAATATGCACATGAGGATTTTTTGGACTTGTTGCTTGTTGTTCCGGCCTCATTTAAACTTGTCTAGATAGGTAGTTTTACTTTGCTTCACCCCTTGCCATGCTAAACAACATTTAATATTGTTGAGTACATAAACGAGATCGAACTGAATAAGTCATGTGGTGTTTCGTCAATATGCAACTCGTTGCATATTGAGCTCCACTTAATTTGTAGGACTGCTTGTGCACTTTGCCATGCCATGCCATGTATCTTTAAACCGGACATGCATCAGACTTGGTTGTGCATCATGCCATGATTATGTGTTGGTTGTTTATTATGTTGTTTGCTTCTTTCCGGTGTTGCTTCTTCGGGTTGGTTCCGTTAACGTCGTGTTTGTAAGGATCCGTTCGATTACGTCTGTTTGCCTTCTTCATGGACTCATTCTTCTTCCTTGTGGGATCTCAGGCAAGAGGACCATACCCTCGAAATCACTTCTATCTTTGCTTGCTAGTTGCTCGCTCTATTGCTATGCCGCGATACCTACCACTTGCTATATCATGCCTCCCATTTTGCCATGTCAAGCCTCTAACCCACCTTACCTAGCAAACCGTTATTTGGCTATGTTACCGCTTTTGCTCAGCCCCTCTTATAGTGTTGCTAGTTGCAGGTGAAGCTGAAGTTTGTTCCATGTTGGAACATGGATATGTTGGGATATCACAATATCTCTTATTTAATTAATGCATCTATATACTTGGTAAAGGGTGGAAGGCCCGGCTTTATGCCTGGCGTTTTATTCCATTCTTGCCGCCCTAGTTTCCGTCATACCGGTGTTATGTTCCTTGATTTTGCGTTCCTTACACGGTTGGGTGTTATGGGGACCCCTTGAAAGTTTGCTTTGAATAAAACTCCTCCAGCAAGGCCCAACCTTGGTTTTACCATTTGCCTCACCACTACCTACCCTTCCCTCGGGTCGGCCAGCCCGAGGGTCATCTTTATTTTAGCCCCCCAGGGCCAGTGCTTGTCTAAGTGTTGGTCCGAACCGAGCTGCCTGCGGGGCCACCTTGGGGAAACTTGAGGTTTGGTTTTACTCGTAGCTAGTCTCATTCGGTGTTGCCCTGAGAACGAGATACGTGCGAATCCTATCAGGATTGTTGGCACATCGGGTGGCTTTGCTGGTCTTGTTTCACCATTGTCGAAATGTCTTGTAACCGGGATTCCGAGACTGATCGGGTCTTCCCGGGAGAAGAAATATCCTTCGTTGACCGTGAGAGCTTGTGATGGGCTAAGTTGGGACACCCCTGCAAGGTTTTGAACTTTCGAAAGCCGTGCCCGCGGTTATGGGCTGATGGGAATTTGGTAATGTCCGGTTGTAGAGAACTTGACACTTAACTTAATTAAAATGCATCAACCGCGTGTGTAGCCATGATGGTCTCTTTTCGGCGGAGTCCAGGAAGTGAACACGGTTCTTGTGTTATGCTTGAACGTAAGTAGTTTCAGGATCACTTCTTGATCACTTCTAGTTCACGACCGTGCTTTGCTTCTCTTCTCGCTCTCATTTGCGTAAGGTAGCCACCATATATGCTAGTGCTTGCTGCAGCTCCACCCCACTACCCTTTCCTACCAATAAGCTTAAATAGTCTTGATCTCCCGGGTGTGAGATTGCTGAGTCCTCGTGACTCACAGATTACTTCCAAAACCAGTTGCAGGTGCCAATGATACCAGTGCAGATGATACAACCCAGCTCAAGTGGGAGCTCGATGAAGATCGTGTTCGTTGTGTTGTTTCGTTTCCAGTAGATCAGTAGTGGAACCCAGTCAGGGCGATCGGGGATCTAGCATTAGGGGTGGTCTTCTTTTATTTTGGCTCCATAGTCGGACCTTGATTGTATCTGGATGATGTAATGCTATATTTATGTATTGTGTGAAGTGGTGATTGTAAGCCAACTCTGTACCTCTTTCTTATTCAGTACATGGGATGTGTAAAGACTATCCCTCTTGCGACATGCCTACAATGCGGTTATGCCTCTAAGTCATGCTCCGACACGTGGGAGATATAGCCGCATCGTGGGTGTTACAAGTTGGTAATCAGAGCCTTCCCCGACTTAGGAGCCCCCTACTTGATCGAATCGCTGGTGTTGTTGAGTCTAGAAAAATGTTTTGAGTCTTTTAGGATTATATATATCGGAGTGTAGGATTATTTTTACTCCTCAGTCCCTTCGTCGCTCTGGTGAGGCATCCTAACGTAGAGTTTTGACTCTTCTCTTCTCCAATTTCACTAATTTTTTTAAGGATCACGCGGGTATCTTGGAATCGTTCCGATGGTTTTGTGACGAGAACATTGTTCTTGGTGCCTCCTGACATTTAGGGGTTGTGGCAGTGTCCCGGGGAGTTGAGCTCCGAGGTGTTGCCGTCACAATTTTATCGTTGCAGTTCTGGAATACCTGAGTTCGCCGACATCGAAAATCTCTTTTATGCAGTTGTTGGTGAGATAACCTCGACGCCACCTAGTACTGGGGAGGGAGTTCGGGAGTATTGCCATAACTCGTATAACGGATGCTTTTCGAAGGTTGAGGTAAACGATTTCTGAAGGTTTCTTGGTTATGTGTTGAAGGATGGATACAGCTGGATGTAGGATTTGCTAGTTTGGGTGAGATATTATGCTTCCCCTGTATCCCCAACAACTGATTGCATAACTGGAAGTTTCGGGAGTTTATAAGTGGGAATTCAAGTAGCTCCTAGGATATCTTTCCATCAAATGCATGATATGAGATTGGGGTTTGACGTCTAGTGGTCCGCCTATCCACGGTTGGTTTTACAGTGGTCTCGTTGTGTCTTAAAGAGTCCTTGGCTATGCTGACTCGGGGACGCTTCGTATGTCATATGCACTGCCTTGTACATGATGGTGCTGTATGATCGAGCCCGTGTGGGCCCCACCACGAAAACTTTGGACGAAATCTCTATCATATGTTTGTTCCGGCTTATTTTGCAAGCCAATCCTTTGTTTTGTTTTGATTGTGGTATTCGAGTTGCTTCGAAGTTAAGTGTTGGTTCCATACCTTTCCTAAGCGGTGTTCTCATATTTCGATGTGAATACTAATCCTTCATGATAATCGAGGTGGTCATGCTTATCCTTTTCAACCGGCGTGCTCCTCTTCAAGTGGATCCGATCATTTCAACATTCGCAAGATCAATTCTCAGTTCTTTGCAACGGTGTTTGCTTCATCCGTCCCAAGTTGTCTTTGTTTTTCCCGCCCTCCCACCCTTGTTTCTTCAAGGACTCGGATTTCTTAATCAAGTATCCATCTTATGAATGTGAAGCCTCTCCATTTTTTTCCGTCAACGTTCTTATCCGATGATTGTCAGGAAGATACTAACGGAGCTTTAAGTTAATCATTCTTTGTTTCTTTTTCCTTCTCCGGTGGATTCAATGCAAGCTTTCGTGTTGATCATATCTTTTTCATTGGTTCACATGCTTTCCATGTTGGAAGTCCTTACCGAAGACTCTCTTAATTGTTCACCTCTCTCTATTCTTTTGTTCCGGAGTGCGAAGATATCTCAGAAGATGTTATCTCATTCAATCTGTTCAAGCTATTTCGAGGTTGTTATCTCATTCAAGCCATTAAATTCATCCGGCGCAATCTCTCTCTTAAATTGTTCAACAGTGTATCTTTTGAGTGGGCCCTAACCCACAGGTCTTTTCCCAGGATCTTACCTGACTCTTCTTATTTTTCCGGAGCTATCCTCAAATTCTTTTCGAAGTCTGACGTAAGAATGAATTATCATCAGTCAAATGCCTTCTCCAAGATCTTTCAAATTCTTTTCATCGTTGGCTCAACCACTTCACTTTTCATTCTCCCGGAGTATCTCAATAAATTCTTGGTGGTGTTTCTCGTCGTCATCCTCGGTTTTTGAAGACCAAAGAAGAGTTTTTCCTCCAAAACTTGTCCGTTCTTTCAAAGATTCGTGATTCTAGCTTGTTGCCATCCTCTCATAATTGTTTTCGATTGTGAGAATTCTTTTCAACCATCCGGAGCAATTCAGGAGTCTTTTCAGTTTGATTCTACGGAGACCATCATTTCGGGTTTATCCATTCTCAGCTTTTAGCTCTCGTTCTCCAAATATTACCGGTGCATCATTCAAGTATTCTCTGATCAGTTCGTGATCTCTTCGTTCTCATGTATCTAAATCCTCTCAAGTATCTTCATTCGTTCTCTAATTCTTCCCGGTGTTTCTTTATCTTTTCTTCAATCGTTTTCAATTCTTACGGTGGTTCATTAAAGATTTCTCTTCCTTCGTTATCATATCAATTCATTCGTTCTTTCCAAATCCTACCGGTGGTTCGTTGAAGACCTTCCCAAGTTTGCGCTATGTCTATTTTTTTGACGAGAATAAGTAGTATGCCAAATCCGTTGCATGTCATCAATTTAAATTGGTGAAGGACAAGCATAATGTAATTCTTATTCTTGTTTCATCCAAGCGATTAATTCCTTATTCCGGAGGTTCATCAAAATTCTTGGTTTCAAGTGCTCATCTTTCTTTTCCGGAGTTCCAAGTTTTCTCGATTATATCATCGCGAAGCTCCATCTAAATCATCGCAAGGCTTCACCTTGTGTTTTCAACTTCTTTTTCCTTTCATTTGACCATCCTTTTGTTACTGGAATTCTTTATGGAGACCTACATGATGGTTCATAAAGGATTTAATTCCTTCTTGAAGTGTTGATCGAGATTATTTTCAAAGGAGCTCAAGTATTCTTCATCTTGCATTTCGTAGTGAGATTCCTTCTACCTTATCTTTTGAGGTGGTGTTATGTCATTCTTGATAATTTTCCTTCGTGTTTCATGATTCACATGTTGTCAAGAATGAGATATTTTAATTCAATCAATCTCTTCGTTGAAGTTACCTTGGCAAGATTTCACCTAAAGCCTTCCCTAAGGAATGTTACTATTGTGGTGCTTCTCAATGACCCAAGTTCTTCATTTATCCTCCCGGTGGAAATAAGTCCCTCATCTCCTTGTTGATACCAATCCTATATATTGTTTTTCGTTAGTGGCAGAATTTCACCTCAAGATTTCGAGATGTTTTTCCATAAGCCCACAACAAGCTTACTCTTTTCGTTGTTGGTTTTCCAACAACTCTGTTCAACCTTTTCTTCGTAAGCATGCTCTTTCAATTTTATTTGCGAGAGTTCTCATTCGTCTTCTCCGTTCTTCTTCTTTACAACCATCTAGTTTTCCATTCATTTGTTCCAGAGGCATGGTGACGTTACTCTCTTCGTCCCATCATCTCGTTTTGCCAAGATCATGCTCTTTCCTTTGCCTATCCATTTAACAGAAGTGTCGTGTTCTCCATTCAAGTTCTCTAATCTTATCAAGTTTTGCCTTCCTTCTCAACCGGAGTGCTGTCTGAAATCTTTCTTATCCATTGTGCCATTGTTTCAATAGTTCCAGAGGCAGTGTGTTGTTGATTTCATCAAGTATCCTCTCATCTTGTCAAGATCATGTTCAATTCCTTCCATTTACAGTCGGAGTGCTGCCCAAATTATATCATTCTTATTCCTTCTATATCCTGTTTAACCAGAGTGTTGTGTCTATCATTCCTCTTCTAGCCGGAGTCTAATCCAAGTGCTTTCATTTTGCCAAGCCCATATTCTTTACTTTCCATTTCCAACCGGAGTGTTGTCATAATTGATCTTTATCGCTCCTTGTACATCTCATTTCAACCGGAGTGCTTGCATGTACTTCTTGTCCATTGTGACACTTTTCTTATGTCTTTCAACCTACAAGGTTCTAGTAATGTTCCTTGTTCCTCTTGTCTAACGGAGTGTTTGCAACTTTGTTCTTCTTTGTTGCATTCTTTCTTTCAATTTGTTCAACCTCTAGGGTTTTTTGGTTTCACTCTTTTGTCAAGAAGCAACTTTGTTTTACCTCTTCCTCTTCCGCTTTCTCTCCGGTGCCATCCTAGATCTCGGGACGAGATCCTCTCGTAGTGGTGGAGTGTTGTAATGCCCCGAGACCATTGCGCCAGGTGTCTTCTAGTTATTCGATGTTGTTGCCTTGTCATTCACTTGCATGTTGCATCTTGCCATGTCATCATACACATTGCATCATCATGTTTTCGAAACTTGCATTCGTCCCGGTCTCTTTGTTCTTTCTGTTGTCCCTTCTGAGCCCAGACACCCTTGCACGCGCCCGCGGCATGTCCGAAATATTATTTTATAAGTGGCCGGAAAATGTTCTCGGAATGGGTTGAAAGTTGGCATGCGGTCTTATTTTAGTGTAGGTAGGCCGCTTGCCAAGTTTCATCGCATTCGGAGTCCGTTTGACGCCCCAACGGATAACTATAGCGGCAGTATAGCCGGTCAAACGTCGGACGTTTTCGGTCTCCGGAAACGGTTGCCGGGCTGCCTTCTTCCTCTCCTCTCAGCCCAAGCCCCTCTACACAGGCTGTAACGCCCCGTATGTAACTTGCCATATTTGTATTCCAACTCTGGCCATTTTCGGTACTAAGTTATGATATTCCTCGTGGTTGGGTTTTGTCTTCGTTTTGCATTTTGTCCATGTCATGCATCTCTTATCATGTCATCATGTGCATCGCGTTTGCATACGTGTTCGTCTCATGCATCCGAGCATTTTCCCCGTTGTTCGTTTTGCATTCCAGCACTCCTATGTCCTCCGGCGTCCCCTTTTGCCTCTTTTCGTGTGCGGGTGTTAATCGTTCTCGGATTGGACCAAGACTTCCCAAGCGGCCTTGGTATACTACCGGTAGACCGCCTGTCAAGTTTCGTGTCATTTGGACTTCGTTTGATACTCCAACGGTTAACCGAGGAACCGTAAAGGCCTCGTGTGTGTTGCAGCCCAACATCCCTCCAAATTGGCCCAAAACCCATCTAAACCCCCTCCATCCTCTCGGTCATTCGATCACGATCACGTGGCCAAAAACCGCACTCCATTTGGAGTCTCCTAGCTCCCTCTACCTATAAATATGTGCACTCCTCCGAAAATTCCAGATCCCGAAACCCTAGCCCCGCCCCCTCTCCATGCCAGACACGATCAGCCGCCGCCTCTTGCCCAATCAGGATGCGCCGCGTGTCCAGCCGCCATCTCCCGCCGCCGCGGCCCGCCGGGCCCAGGCGCGGCCCGCCAGGCCCGATTCGTCTCCGACCGCCTCCCGCGCCTAGCGGAGCCCCACGCCGCCACCAGCCGCCGCGTGCCGCCTCCAGCACCACCGCCTCCTCGCTCCGCCCGTGCTGGCGACGCTCGCCCGCGGCTCGCCCTCGACTCCGGCCAGATCCGGCCACGGGCTGGCCGGATCCAGCGTCCCCTCGCTCCGGCGACCTCTACCCCTCGACTCCGGCCATCTCCCTCCTCCCCGGCGAGTCCCGGCCACCACAGTGAAGAATCCGGCAAACTTCGTAATCCGTGCCCAAAACCCTAAATCCAGATCTGGGAGGTGATTTTTCCCCCAAGTCCCTATATTTTCTAGGCATCTTCCTCTTGTCGTATCTCTGCATCCGTAGCTCCGTTTTGCGCGTGTGATATACCAAATTGTTCGTCTAGATGTGCTCTTCATTTCATTCCATTGCACCATGATTGTTTGGGTCCATCTTGATGCCCTAAATGCTGTTGCAAGAGTGCTATAAAATGTTAGTTTCTGTTTCTTAACAGATTATGGACATTTGTCATTTTTGCCATCATTAATGTGTGCCTCCTATGAACTTGAGCCCTACATGTGTTTTGGGCTATGCCATGCCATCTTTACAGGGGTGCATGCCATGTATTTTTGTGATCAATGTGGTGACTAGCACAAGCATGCAAAGTAGCTCTCGTGATGTTGCTGATTTCAAGGACTTAGAATTCTTCTAGGTCTTTTTCCTGATGTTATTTTATGCCATGTATTCATGTTGCTACAGAGTGATCCATGCCTCTTTTGAGCATGTTCAGTAAGGATGATTTTGAGCTATCGTTATGTTCTATCCATCCATGTCTTTGTTTGCAATTATGGAGTATCCTAGCATGACTCAATCTTGCTCTACTTTTGCTATAAAATGTTCCTAGCAGATTGTTTATGTGTTAATCAATTTTGCCAAGGTTGTTGTAGTTGATCCATGCATGCTATAAGATTGTTCTTGCCAGGGTTAGATACTTGATCATGTCTTCTTGCTGGGTGTATGCTTACTTTGTCATGTAATGCCTTGTGGTGAGTGCATCGAGCTCGCAAACATGCCTACGTAACTCTGTTTTTGCCATGTCCAGTTTTCTGCTAAGTCTGAATCTGTTAACGGAACTTGCGATGTTTACATGGTTGCCATCGTATCTTCTGATTCTTTTTGGCTTATGGTCTGTAAGGGACTTTTGTTATATGCTTTGAGTAGTTTCATGTCATGCCTTGCTTGGCCATGATCGGATCCTGTAGCATGTTGCTATCTTGCTCTAAACATTGCTTCCTGATGTTAAATCCTGACATGTTATTTTCACTAAGTCTGTGAACCTGATATCTTTTGCAGTTTTGCCATGCTTGTTTGAACCTGCTATTGTGATTTAGCCATAGCTCAGTGTTCATCTTTTGTCAAGCATCTTGAGTGGATCACTGCCATGTGCTTTGTTGTTATGTTAGAGTGTAGTAGCTTAGTTTCTTGTTGCATTCTAGATGGCATCGTGCTGTTAATCGCAGAATAGTGCCATTTTTGTTTTGCTTGCCATTTGCAAACCGTGCATCCGATTCCGGTGATCTTTATATCGATTTTGACCGAAATCAACTCATCTTTCTAGCGGCACTCTTGGTTTGCCAAGTTGAGGCCTGGTTCAATCTTTCTCTTCCGAAGCACGCATATGCATTGCATATCACATCCCGCATATCATGCCATGTTTTGCCTCATGTTGCTTGCGCATTGCACCGTGGTTTATCGTGGTTCCCTTTGCTTGTGTTCTTGCTTTGGGTAGAGCCGGGAGACGAGTACGTGATCGAGGAACCCGTTGAGTACACTTACGAGGATCAAGCTTACGTCAACTCGGAGAACTTTGCAGGCAAGATGACCATACCCTCGAAATCACTTCTATCTTTGCTTGCTAGTTGCTCGCTCTATTGCTATGCCTATGATACGATACCTACCAATTGCTTTATCATGCCTCCCATATTGCCATGTCAAACCTCTAACCCACCTTGTCCTAGCAAACCGTTGTTTGGCTATGTCACCGCTTTGCTCAGCCCCTCTTATAGCGTTGCTAGTTGCAGGTGAAGATTGGAGTTTGTTCCTTGTTGGAACATGATTATTGTTGGGATATCATTTTTATAACTTCTTTACTTTAATGCATCTATATACTTGGTAAAGGGTGGAAGGCTCGGCCTTATGCCCGGTGTTTTGTTCCACTCTTGTCGCCCTAGTTTCCGTCATACCGGTGTTATGTTCCTTGATTTTGCGTTCCTTACACGGTTGGGTTATAATGGGAACCCCTTGATAGTTCGCCTTGAATAAAAATCCTCCAGCAAGGGCCAACCTTGGTTTTACCATTTGCCACCTAGCCTTTTTCCCTTGGGTTCCGCGGACTCAAGGGTCATCTTTATTTTAAACCCCCGGGCCAGTGCTCCTTTGAGTGTTGGTCCAAAACAGAGCCACTTGCAGTGCCACCTCGGGGAAACTTGAGGGTTGGTTTTAGTTGTACGTAGTGTTCATCCGGTGTGCCCTGAGAACGAGATATGTGCGACTCCTACCGGGATTTGTCGGCACATCGGGCGGCTTTGCTGGACTTGTTTTACCATTGTCGAAATGTCTTGTAACCGGGATTCCGAGTCTGGTCTGGCCGTCCTGGGAGAAGGAATATCCTTCGTTGACCGTGAGAGCTTGTGATGGGCTAAGTTGGGACACCCCTGCAGGGTTTTGAACTTTCGAAAGCCATGCCCGCGGTTATGGGCAGATGGGAATTTGTTAACGTCCGGTTGTAGAAAACTTGAAACTTAACTTAATTAAAATGGATCAACAACGTGTTTAGCCGCGAGGGTCTCATTTCGGCGGAGTCCGGGAAGAGAACACGGTCTCGGGTTATGTTTGAACGTAAGTATTTCTAGGATCACTTCTTGATCATAGATTCTCGAACGTGCTTTGCCTTCTCTTCTCGCTCTCATTTGCGTAAGGTAGCCACCATTTATGCTAGTGCTTGCTGCAGCTCCACCTCATACCTTTTACCTACCCATAAGCTTAAATAGTCCTGATCGCGAGGGTGTGAGATTGCTGAGTCCCCGTGACTCACAGATTACTTCGAAAACCAGATGCAGGTGCCGATGATACCATTCCAGGAGATGCGACTGAACTCAAGTGGGAGTTCGATGAGGACTCAGGGCGTTACTACGTTTCCTTTCCAGACGATCAGTAGTGGAGCCCAGTTGGGGCGATCGAGGATCTTATGCATTTGGGGTTGTCTTTATTTTGGTTCCGTAGTCGGACCTTGATTGTATCTGGATGATGTAATGCTATATTTATGTATTGTGTGAAGTGGCGATTGTAAGACAACTCTGTACCTCTTTCTTATTCAGTACATGGGATGTGTAAAGATTACCCCTCTTGCGACATGCCTACAATGCGGTTATGCCTCTAAGTCATGCTCCGACACGTGGGGGATATAGCCGCAGCGTGGGTGTTACAAGTTGGTAATCAGAGCCTTCCCCGACTTAGGATCCCCCTGCTTGATCGAATCGCTAGTGTTGTTGAGTCTAGAAAAATGTTTTGAGTCTTTTAGGATTATATATATCAGAGTGTAGGATTATTTTTACTCCTCAGTCCCTTCGTCGCTCCTGTGAGGCATCCTAACGTAGAGTTTTGACTCTTCTCTTCTCAAATTTCACTAATTTTTTTAGGATCACGCGGGTATCTTGGAATCGGTCCAATGGTTTTGTGACGAGAACATTGTTCTTGGTGCCTCCTGACATTTAGGGGTTGTGGCAGTGTCCCGGGGAGTTGAGCTCCGAGGTGTTGTCGTCACAATTTTATCGTTGCAGTTCTGGAATACATGAGTTCGCCGACATCGAAAATCTCTTTTATGCAGTTGTTGGTGAGATAACCTTGACGCCACCCAGTACTGGGGCGGGAGTTCGGGAGTATTGCCATAACTCGTATAACGGATGCTTTTCAAAGGTTGAGGTAAATGATTTCCGAAGGTTTCTTGGTTATGTGTTGAAGGATGGATACAACTGGATGTAGGATTTGCTAGTTTTGGGTGAGATATTATGCTTCCCCTGTATCCCCAACACCTGATTGCATAACCGGAAAATTTCGGGAGTTTCATAGGTGGGAATTCATGTAGCTCTAGTATTTCTTCCGCAGATATTTGGTTTGTGATTGGGTAATCCTCACCAAGTATTTGTTCATATCCGTACCTTGTTGTTTTATTCATCTACCTCTATCTAGGTGGCTTCTCAATTTATGGAAGTGTGATCACTTAATTTGGAATTCATTCGTTCATTCTTGTTCGAATGTTAAGACTATATGTTGCAATTTCGATCCATTTGATTCAGCTTGAATATATGTCTTTCAAGATGCTAACGGATGTCACCCTCTTCAGGATGGCTCCTCCAACACGTCAGAATCCGGAACCGCCGCCACCACCTCCACCTCCGGAGGCATGGCAAGCTGTGATGGCCGCTACCAACGCCAACACGCAGCTGATTATGCAACTCTTGCAAGAGCACAACCATGGAAATCCAGGCAATGGCAAGAATCAAACTCAGTTTGCTACCCTCAACCAGTTCCTCGCAAACCAGCCAAAGACCTTCAGTAACTGTGTCGAGGCCACAGACGCTAATGATTGGCTCGTGGATATCTGCAAACATTTTGAGTGCAGCAACGTCAGGCCTGAGGACTTTGTCAAGTTTGCTTCGTTCCAACTCAAAGACCAAGCTGGGGAGTGGTATCAACAGTACAAAGATTCCAGAGGAGGTCGTGTGATTACCTGGGATGATTTCCGCCAAGACTTCAGAGCTCACCACATTCCTCAGAGTGTTGTTGGGAGCAAGCGTGAGGAGTTCCGCAATCTGAAGCAAGGCAGCTTGTCTGTTTACCAATACAACATCATGTTCCAGAAGCTCGCTCGTTTCGCCAAGCAAGATTTCCCTGACGAGAAGAGCATGATTTATCAGTTCAGAGGTGGCCTCAGAGAAGATCTGCAACTAGCTCTTGTGCTTTTTGAGCCAAAAAAGTATGATGAATTCTACAACATGGCACTGAAGCAAGAGGCTGCTCAGCTCAAGTGCGATGCTTCCAAGAAGAGAGTCAGGGATGCAACTCCTTCTTCTTCTTCTTCAACTCAAGTGGTAGCTAAGCAGCAAAAGTATTGGTTGCCTCCTCCTCCTCCTCCGTTCCGTCGGCCTTATCAGTAGAAGAGCAAAGGTGGCAATGGATCTTCCCACCCACCCAACCTAGGCTTTCAGAACAAAACTTCGTCTCATGCTCCAAGGTCAAGTGCTCCGTATCACCGGCCGCTTTCTGAGGTTACGTGCAACAAGTGTCAGCAGAAGGGTCACTATGCAAACAAATGCTTCAACCAGAGGCGTCTTCTGCCTCCTCCTCCCGTGAGATCTGCTAGCAATGCAGTGGTCAAGCATAATCCCAAGTTTGCAAACTTAATCTCCAAGTTGTTCCTCAAGGATTCCTTGCCAACCTCCAAGTCTCTCCTACTTTGGAAGAGCAGATTCGTGAGGCTCAACTTCTTGATGCTATGGTCAAGAAGGTGAAGATTGGGATTGCCAAGAGCCAACCCAAGCACAAGTGCTATCGCCTTGATGACAAAGATACTCTATTCTTCGAGAATCGCATTGTTGTTCCTAAAGGTGACCTTCATAAAGTCATTATGAACGAGGCTCACAATTCACTCCTCTTTATTCATCCTGGAAGTACAAAGATGTACCATGACCTTAAGAAGTCGTATTGGTGGACTCGAATGAAGCGCGAGATTGCTCAGTTCTGAGTGAATGTGATGTCTGCAGAAGAGTGAAAGTAGAACACCAACGACCAGCTGGTCTCCTCCAACCTCTTGCCATTCCAGAATGGAAGTTTGACCATATTGAGATGGACTTCGTGACTGGATTTCCCAAGTCCAAGCGTGGCAATGATGCTATCTTTGTTGTCATCGACAAGCTTACCAAAGTGGCTCATTTTCTGCCTATCAAAGAATCTATCATAGCAGCTCAGTTGGCAGAGCTATATGCCTCCAGGATTGTCCCCTTGCATGGCATTCTGCAGTTGATATCTTCAGATCGTGGAAGCATCTTCACTTCAAAGTTTTGGGATTCCTTCCAGAAGGCCATGGGCACCAACATTCGCTTCAGCACAGCCTTTCATCCTCAGACTAGTGGCCAAGTCGAGCGGGTCAATCAAATTCTTGAAGATATGCTCAGGGCATGTGTCATTTCTTTCGGTATGAAGTGGGAAGATTGTCTTCCATATGCCGAGTTCTCCTACAACAACAGCTTCCAAGAGAGTTCGGGCAAGGCCCCATTCGAGATTCTCTATGGTAGAAAGTGCCGTACTCCTCTTAACTGGTCAAAGACTGGTGAACGCCAACTTCTTGGCAATGACTTGATCACAGAGGCTGAAGAAATGTGCAAAGTCATTCGTGAAAATCTCAAAGCCGCGCAATCGCGCCATAAGAGTTACTATGATAGCAAGCATCGTGACTTGGCTTTCGAGATCGGAGACCATGTCTACCTCCGCATCTCTCCAATGAAAGGTACTCGTCGCTTCGGTATCAAAGGGAAGCTTGCCCCTAGATACGTGGGTCCTTTCAAGATCATTGGCAAAAGAGGCGATCTCGCCTATCAACTTGAGCTTCCATCCAACTTTGCAAATGTGCACGACGTGTTTCACGTGTCTCAGCTCCGCAAGTGTTTCAAGACTCCTGACCGAACCATCAACTTTGAAGAGATTGATCTCCAAGAAGACCTGTCTTATCATGAGCATCCCGTTGCTATTCTTGAAGAAACTGAGCGCCAGACTCGCAACAAGTCTACCAAATTCCTGAAAGTGAAGTGGTCACATCATTCCGACCATGAAGCCACCTGGGAACGCGAGGACCACCTCCATTCCAAATATCCAGAGTTTTTCCAGTTGTAGATCTCGGGACGAGATCCTTTCGTAGTGGTGGAGTGTTCTAATGCCCCGTATGTAACTTGCCATATTTGTATTCCAACTCTGGCCATTTTCGGCACTAAGTTATGATATTCCTCGTGGTTGGGTTTTGTCTCCGTTTTGCATTTTGTCCATGTCATGCATCTCTTATCATGTCATCATGTGCATCGCGTTTGCATACGTGTTCGTCTCATGCATCCGAGCATTTTCCCCGTTGTCCGTTTTGCATTCCGGCACTCCTATGTCCTCCGGCGTCCCCTTTTGCCTCTTTTCGTGTGCGGGTGTTAAACATTCTCGGATTGGACCGAGACTTGCCAAGCGGCCTTGGTATACTACCGGTAGACCGCCTGTCAAGTTTCGTGTCATTTGGACTTCGTTTGATACTCCAACGGTTAACCGAGGAACCGTAAAGGCCTCGTGTGTGTTGCAGCCCAACATCCCTCCAAAGTGGCCCAAAACCCAGCTAAACCCCCTTCATCATCTTGGTCGTTCAATCATGATCGTGTGGCCGAAGACCGCACTCCATTTGGAGTCTCCTAGCTCCCTCTACCTATAAATATGTGAACTCCTCTGAAAACTCCGTATCCCGAAACCCTAGCCCCGCTCCCTCTCCGCGCCGGACACGTCCGCCGGCGTCGGACGCGTCTAGCCGCCGCCTCTTGCCCAATTGGGGTGCGCTGCATGTCCAGCCGCCGTCTCCCGCCACCGTGGCCCGCCGGGCCCAGGCGCGGCCCGCGCGGCCCGGTTCGACTCCCGCCGCCTCCCGCGCCTCGCGGAGCCCCGCGCCACCGCCCGCCGGCGCGCTTCGCCGCCCCCGCGCCTTTCGCTGCCACCAGCCGTCGCGCACCGCCTCCAGCACCGCTGCACCGCCGCCTCCTCGCTCCGCCCGCGCCGGCGACGCTCGCCCGCGGCTCGCCCTTGACTCCGGCCAGATCCGGCCATGGGCCGGCCGGATCCGGAGCCCCCTCGCTCCGGCGACCTCTCCCCCTCGACTCCGGCCATCTCCCTCCTCCCCGGCGAGCCCCGGCCACCGTAGTGAAGAATCCGGCGAACTTCTTAATCCGCGCCCGAAACCCTAGATCCAGATCTGGGAGGTGATTTTCCCCCCAAGTCCCTATATTTTCTAGGCATCTTCATCATGTTGTATCTCTGCATCCGTAGCTCCGTTTTGCGCGTGTGATACACCAAATTGTTCGCCTGGATGTGCTCTTCATTTCATTCCATTGCACCATGCTTGTTTGAGTCCATCTTGATGCCCTGAATGCTGTTGCAAGAGTGCTATAAAATGTTAGTTTCTGTTTCTTAACAAATTATGGACATTTGTCATTTTTGCCATGATTAATGTGTGCCTCCTATAAACTTGAGCCCTACATGTGTTTTGGGCTATGCCATGCCATCTTTCCACGGGTGCATGCCGTCTATTTTTGTGATCAATTTGGTGACTAGCACAAGCATGCAAAATAGCTCTCGTGATGTTGCTGATTTCAGGGACTTAGAATTCTTCTGGGTCTTTTCCTTGATGTTATTTTATGCCATGTATTCATGTTGCTACAGAGTGATCTATGCCTCTTTTGAGCATGTTCAGTAAGGATGATTTTGAGCTATCGTTATGTTCTATCTATTCATGTCTTTGTTTGCAATTATGGAGTACCCTAGCATGACTCAATCTTGCTCTACTTTTGCTATAAAATGTTCCTGGCAGATTGTTTACGTGTTAATCAATTTTGCCAAGGTTGTTGTAGTTGATCCATGCATGCTATGAGATTGTTCTTGCCATGGTTAGCTACTTGATCATGTCTTCTTGCTTGGTGTATGCTTAGTTTGTCATGCAATGCCTTGTGGTGAGTGCATCGAGCTCGCAAATATGCCTACGTAACTCTGTTTTTGCCATGTCCAGTTTTCTGCTAAGTCTGAATCTGTTAATGAAACTTGCTATGTTTACATGGTTGCCATCGTATCTTCTGATCCTTTTTGGCTTATGGTCAGTAAGGGACTTTTGTTATATGCTTTGAGTAGTTTCATGTCATGCCTTGGTTTTCCATGATATGATCCTGTAGCATGTTGCTATGTTGCTCTAAACATTGCTCCCTGATGTTAAATCCTGACATGTTGTTATTTTCACTAAGTCTGTGAACCTAATATCTTTTGCACTTTTGCCATGCTTATTTGAACCTGCTATTGTGTGATTTAGCCTTAGCTTAGTGTTCATATTTTGTCAAGCATCTTGAGTGGATCATTTCCATGTGCTTTGTTGTTATGTTAGAGTGTAGTAGCTTAGTTTCTTGTTGCATTCTAGATGGCATCGTGCTGTTAATCGCAGAATAGTGCCATTTTTGTTTTGCTTGCCATTTGCAAACCGTGCATCCAATTCCGGTGATCTTTATATCGATTTCGACCGAAATCAACTCATCTTTCCAGCGGCACTCTTCGTTTGCCAAGTTGAGGCCTGGTTCAATCTTTCCCTTCCAAAGCATGCATATGCATTGCATATCACATCCCGCATATCATGCCATGTTTTGCATCATGTTGCTTGCGCATTGCACCGTGGTTGATCGTGGTTCACTTTGCTTGTAATCTTGCTTTGGGTAGAGCCGGGAGACGAGTAAGTGATCGAGGAACCCGTTGAGTACGCTTACGAGGATCAAGCTTACGTCAACTCGGAGAACTTTGCAGGCAAGATGACCATACCCTCGAAATCACTTCTATCTTTGCTTGCTAGTTGCTCGCTCTATTGCTATGCCTATGCTACGATACCTACCACTTGCTTTATCATGCCTCCCATATTTCCATGTCAAACCTCTAACCCACCTTGTCCTAGCAAACCGTTGTTTGGCTATGTTACCGCTTTGCTCAGCCCCTCTTATAGTGTTGCTAGTTGCAGGTGAAGATTGGAGTTTGTTCCTTGTTGGAACATGATTATTGTTGGGATATCATTTTTATAACTTGTTTACTTTAATGAATCTATATACTTGGTAAAGGGTGGAAGGCTCGGCCTTATGCCTGGTGTTTTGTTCCACTCTTGCCGCCCTAGTTTCCGTCATACTAGTGTTATGTTCCTTGATTTTGCGTTCCTTACACGGTTGGGTTATAATGGGAACCCCTTGACAGTTCGCCTTGAATAAAAATCCTCCAGCAAGGCCCAACCTTGGTTTTACCATTTGCCGCCTAGCCTTTTCCCTTGGGTTCCATGGACTCAAGGGTCATCTTTATTTTAAACCCCCGAGCCAGTGCTCCTCTGAGTGTTGGTCCAAAACAGAGCCACTTGCAGCGCCACCTCGGGGAAACTTGAGGGTTGGTTTTAGTTGTACGTAGTGTTCATTTGGTGTACCCTGAGAACGAGATACGTGCGACTCCTATCGGGATTTGTCGGCACATCAGGCGGCTTTGCTGGACTTGTTTTACCATTGTCGAAATGTCTTGTAACCGGGATTCCGAGTCTGATCGGGCCGTCCTGGGAGAAGGAATATCCTTCGTTGACCGTGAGAGCTTGTGATGGGCTAAGTTGGTACACCCCTGCAAGGTTTTGAACTTTCGAAAGCCGTGCCCGCAGTTATGGGCAGATGGGAATTTGTTAATGTCCGGTTGTAGAAAACTTGAAACTTAACTTAATTAAAATGGATCTACAGCGTGTGTAGCCGTGAGGGTCTCTTTTCGGCGGAGTCCGGGAAGAGAACACGGTCTCGGGTTATGTTTGAACGTAAGTATTTCTAGGATCACATCTTGATCATAGATTCTCGAACAGGCTTTGCCTTCTCTTCTCGCTCTCATTTGTGTAAGGTAGCCACCATTTATGCTAGTGCTTGCTGCAGCTCCACCTCATACCTTTTACCTACCCATATGCTTAAATAGTCTTGATCACGAGGGTGTGAGATTGCTGAGTCCCTGTAACTCACAGATTACTTCCAAAACCAGATGCAGGTGCCGATGATACCATTCCAGGAGATGCGACCGAACTCAAGTGGGAGTTCGATGAGGACTCAGGACGTTTCTACGTTTCCTTTCCAGACGATCAATAGTGGAGCCCAGTTGGGGCGATCGGGGATCTTATGCATTTGGGGCTGTCTTTATTTTGGTTCTGTAGTCGGACCTTGATTGTATCTGGATGATGTAATGCTATATTTATGTATTGTGTGAAGTGGCGATTGTAAGACAACTCTGTACCTCTTTCTTATTCAGTACATGGGATGTGTAAAGATTACCCCTCTTGCGACATGCCTACAATGCGGTTATGCCTTTAAGTCATGCTCCGACACGTGGGAGATATAGCCGCAGCGTAGGTGTTACAAGTTGGTAATCAGAGCCTTCCCCGACTTAGGAGCCCCCTGCTTGATCGAATCGCTGGTGTTGTTGAGTCTAGAAAAATGTTTTGAGTCTTTTAGGATTATATATATCAGAGTGTAGGATTATTTTTACTCCTCAGTCCCTTCGTCGCTCCTGTGAGGCATCCTAACGTAGAGTTTTGACTCTTCTCTTCTCAAATTTCACTAATTTTTTTAGGATCACGCGGGTATCTTGGAATCGTTCCGATGGTTTTGTGACGAGAACATTGTTCTTGGTGCCTCCTGACATTTAGGGGTTGTGGCAGTGTCCCGGGGAGTTGAGCTCCGAGGTGTTGTCGTCACAATTTTATCGTTGTAGTTCTGGAATACCTGAGTTCGCCGACATCGAAAATCTCTTTTATGCAGTTGTTGGTGAGATAACCTTGACGCCACCCAGTACTGGGGCGGGAGTTCGGGAGTATTGCCATAACTTGTATAACGGATGCTTTTCAAAGGTTGAGGTAAATGATTTCCGAGGTTTCTTGGTTATGTGTTGAAGGATGGATACAACTGGATGTAGGATTTGCTAGTTTTGGGTGAGATATTATGCTTCCCCTGTATCCCCAACACCTGATTGCATAACCGGTAAATTTCGGGAGTTTCATAGGTGGGAATTCATGTAGCTCTAGTATTTCTTCCGCAGATATTTGGTTTGTGATTGGGTAATCCTCACCAAGTATTTGTTCATATCCGTACCTTGTTGTTTTATTCATCTACCTCTATCTAAGTGGCTTCTCAATTTATGGAAGTGTGATCACTTAATTTGGAATTCATTCGTTCATTCTTGTTCAAATGTTAAGACTATATGTTGCAATTTCGATCCATTTGATTCAGCTTGAATATATGTCTTTCAAGATGCTAACGGATGTCACCCTCTTCAGGATGGCTCCTCCAACACGTCAGAATCCGGAACCGCTGCCACCACCTCCACCTCCGGAGGCATGGCAAGCTGTGATGGCCGCTACCAACGCCAACACGCAGCTGATTATGCAACTCTTGCAAGAGCACAACCATGGAAATCCAGGCAATGGCAAGAATCAAACTCAGTTTGCTACCCTCAACCAGTTCCTCGCAAACCAGCCAAAGACCTACAGTAACTGTGTCGAGGCCACAGACGCTGATGATTGGCTCGTGGATATCTGCAAACATTTTGAGTGCAGCAACGTCAGGCCTGAGGACTTTGTCAAGTTTGCTTCGTTCCAACTCAAAGACCAAGCTGGGGAGTGGTATCAACAGTGCAAAGATTCCAGAGGAGGTCATGTGATTACCTGGGATGATTTCCGCCAAGACTTCAGAGCTCACCACATTCCTCAGAGTGTTGTTGGGAGCAAGCGTGAGGAGTTCCGCAATCTGAAGCAAGGCAGCTTGTCTGTTTACCAATACAACATCATGTTCCAGAAGCTCACTCGTTTCGCCAAGCAAGATGTCCCTGATGAGAAGAGCATGATTTATCAGTTCAGAGGTGGCCTCAGAGAAGATCTGCAACTAGCTCTTGTGCTTTTTGAGCCAAAAAAGTATGATGAATTCTACAACATGGCACTGAAGCAAGAGGCTGCTCAGCTCAAGTGCGATGCTTCCAAGAAGAGAGTCAGGGATGCAACTCCTTATTCTTCTTCTTCAACTCAACTGGCAGCTAAGCAGCAAAAGTATTGGTTGCCTCCTCCTCCTCCGTTCCACCGGCCTTATCAGCAGAAGAGCAAAGGTGGCAATGGATCTTCCCACCCACCCAACCCAGGCTTTCAGAACAAAACTTTGTCTCATGCTCCAAGGTCAAGTGCTCCGTATCACCGGCCGCTTTCTGAGGTTACGTGCAACAAGTGTCAGCAGAAGGGTCACTATGAAAACAAATGCTAGCAATGCAGTGGTCAAGCATAATCCCAAGTTTGCAAAGGTCAACATGATGAACGCAGCTCAGGCAGAGGACTCTTCAGAAGTGATCATGGGTAACCTTCCTGTTAACGATATTCCTGCAAAAGTTCTTTTTTATACTGGTGCATCGCTTTCTTTCATTGCAAGACCTTTTGTTGCCAAGCATGAGTTTGTGATCGAAAAGATTCCTTTCCCATTGAAGATTGTGTCCCCGGGCAAGCAAATGACATTTGACAATTGCGTCCCGGATGTTACTATCAAGATGGGCGACTACAAGTTTCTGTCCTCTCCAATTGTTCTTGGTAACTCGAATATTGATCTAATTCTCTGCATGGACTGGCTTTCTAAGCACAAGGCCAGCTTGATTGTGCTGCCAGACAGATTCAATCGACACACTCGTCTGAGGATGTGATCGTCTTTGCTGCTCGTGACAATACCATTCGACTGTTTTCTCTCAATGAGAAGGGCGAGTTGGATGCCATCTCTCAGATTCCAGTCGTTTGTGAATATCAAGACGTCTTTCCAGAAGAGCTTCCAGGAATGCCTCCTCACCGGCCAATTGAATTCGTCATTGATCTTGAGCCTGGCACGGAACCTTTTTGCAAACGTCCTTACAAGCTTGGACTGAAAGAGTTGAAGGAGCTGAAGAAACAACTCGATGAACAAGAGCATATGGGTCTGATCCGACCGAGTTCTTCTCCTTGGGGTTGTGGTGTTCTTTTTGTCAAGAAGAAGGATGGAACGGACCGACTTTGTGTCGACTACCGTCCATTGAACAAGAAGACAATAAAGAACAAGTACCCACTTCCGAACATCAATGAGCTTTTTGAACAACTCAAAGGTGCTCAAGTATTCTCCAAGCTTGACCTCCGTATGGGCTATCATCAGATTCACATTCGTGAACAAGATATCCCCAAGACAGCATTCAGGACAAGCTATGGTTCCTATGAATACACTGTCATGTCTTTCGGCCTTGTCAATGCTCCTCCAACATTCTCTCGCATGATGAACTTCATCTTCAACCCATACACACATGACTTCGTCTTGGTCTATCTTGATGACATTTTGGTCTTTTCCAAGAACAAGGAGGATCATGCCAAACACTTGAGATTGGTGCTGGACAAACTCAGAGAACATCAGTTCCATGCGAAGTTTTCAAAGTGCGAGTTTTGGCTCGATGAGGTTCTCTACCTTGGGCATATCATCTCCGCCAAGGGCATAGCTGTTAATCCTGAGAAGGTGTCTGCAATTGTGAATTGGGAACCGCCTCAGAATGTGAAGCAACTCCGCAGCTTCCTTGGGCTCGCAAGCTATTGTCGAAGATTCGTTGAGAATTTCTCTAAGATTGCGAAGCCTCTTTCCAACCTTCTCCAGAAGCATGTGAAGTATGTCTGGACGCCTGAATGTGACATCGCTTTCAACACCCTCAAAGAGAAGTTAGTCACAACTCCAGTTCTGACTCCTCCTGATGAATCCAAACCATTTGAGGTTTTCTATGATGCTTCCCTGCAAGTTCTCAGTGCTGTGTTAATGCAAGAGAAGAAAGTTGTGGCCTACACCTATCGCCAGTTGAAGCCCAACGAAAAGAACTACCCCACTCATGACCTCGAGTTGACGGCAGTTGTCCATGCTCTTTTAACATGGAGACATCTCTTGTTGGTAAGAAAAGTGGACATCTTCACTGATCATAAGAGCCTCAAGTACATCTTCACTCAGCCCAACCTCAACCTCAGGCAGACTCGTTGGGTCGAAATGATTCAAGAGTATAATCCGAGTATTGAGTATACTCCAGGCAAGGCCAATGTCATTGCTGACGCTTTGAGTAGGAAAGCTTACTGCAATAGTTTGATTCTTAAGCCCTTCCAACCAGAGCTTTGTGAAGCTTTCTGCAAACTTAATCTCCAAGTTGTTCCTCAAGGATTCCTTGCCAACCTCCAAGTCTCTCCTACTTTGGAAGAGCAGATTCGTGAGGCTCAACTTCTTGATGCTATGGTCAAGAAGGTGAAGATTGGGATTGCCAAGAGCCAACCCAAGCACAAGTGCTATCGCCTTGATGACAAAGATACTCTATTCTTCGAGAATCGCATTGTTGTTCCTAAAGGTGACCTTCATAAAGTCATTATGAACGAGGCTCACAATTCACTCCTCTTTATTCATCCTGGAAGTACAAAGATGTACCATGACCTTAAGAAGTTGTATTGGTGGACTCGAATGAAGCGCGAGATTGCTCAGTTCTGAATGAATGTGATGTCTGTAGAAGAGTGAAAGCAGAACACCAACGACCAGCTGGTCTCCTCCAACCTCTTGCCATTCCAGAATGGAAGTTTGACCATATTGAGATGGACTTCGTGACTGGATTTCCCAAGTCCAAGCGTGGCAATGATGCTATCTTTGTTGTCATCGACAAGCTTACCAAAGTGGCTCATTTTCTGCCTATCAAAGAGTCTATCACAGCAGCTCAGTTGGCAGAGCTATATGCCTCCAGGATTGTCTCCTTGCACGGCATTCTGCAATTGATATCTTGAGATCGTGGAAGCATCTTCACTTCTAAGTTTTGGGATTCCTTCCAGAAGGCCATGGGCACCAACATTCGCTTCAGCACAGCCTTTCATCCTCAGACTAGTGGCCAAGTCGAGCGAGTCAATCAAATTCTTGAAGATATGCTTAGGGCATATGTCATTTCTTTCGGTATGAAGTGGGAAGATTGTCTTCCATATGCCGAGTTCTCCTACAACAACAGCTTCCAAGCGAGTTCGGGCAAGGCCCCATTCGAGATTCTCTATGGTAGAAAGTGCCGTACTCCTCTTAACTGGTCAAAGACTGGTGAACGCCAACTTCTTGGCAATGACTTGATCACAGAGGCTGAAGAAATGTGCAAAGTCATTCGTGAAAATCTCAAAGCCGCGCAATCGCGCCATAAGAATTACTATGATAGCAAGCATCGTGACTTGGCTTTCGAGATCGGAGACCATGTCTACCTCCGCATCTCTCCAATGAAAGGTACTCGTCGCTTCGGTATCAAAGGGAAGCTTGCCCCTAGATACGTGGGTCCTTTCAAGATCATTGGCAAAAGAGGCGATCTCGCCTATCAATTGAGCTTCCATCCAACTTGCAAATGTGCACGACGTGTTTCACGTGTTCAGCTCCGCAAGTGTTTCAAGACTCCTGACCGAACCATCAACTTTGAAGAGATTGATCTCCAAGAAGACCTATCTTATCATGAGCATCCCGTTGCTATTCTTGAAGAAACTGAGCGCAAGACTCGCAACAAGTCTACCAAATTCCTGAAAGTGAAGTGGTCACATCATTCCGACCATGAAGCCACCTGGGAACACGAGGACCACCTCCATTCCAAATATCCAGAGTTTTCCAGTCGTAGATGTCGAGACGAGATCCTTTCGTAGTGGTGGAGTGTTCTAACGCCCCGTAATTAACTTGCCATATTTGTATTCCAACTCTGGCCATTTTCGGCACTAAGTTATGATATTCCTCGTGGTTGGGTTTTGTCTCCGTTTGGCATTTTGTCCATGTCATGCATCTCTTATCATGTCATCATGTGCATCGCGTTTGCATACGTGTTCGTCTCATGCATCCGAGCATTTTCCCCGTTGTCCGTTTTGCATTCCGGCACTCCTATGTCCTCCGGCGTCCCCTTTTGCCTCTTTTTGTGTGCGGGTGTTAAACATTCTCGGATTGGACCGAGACTTGCCAAGCGGCCTTGGTATACTACCGGTAGACCGCCTGTCAAGTTTCGTGCCATTTGGACTTCGTTTGATACTCCAACGGTTAACCGAGGAACCGTAAAGGCCTCGCGTGTGTTGCAGCCCAACATCCCTCCAAAGTGGCCCAAAACCCAGCTAAACCCCCTTCATCCTCTCGGTCGTTCAATCACGATCGTGTGGCCGAAAACCGCACTCCATTTGGAGTCTCCTAGCTCCCTCTACCTATAAATATGTGAACTCCTCTGAAAACTCCGTATCACAAAACCCTAGCCCCGCTCCCTCTCCGCGCCGGACACGTCCGCCGGCGTCGGACGCGTCCAGCCGCCGCCTCTCGCCCAATCGGGGTGCGCCGCATGTCCAGTCGCCGTCTCCCGCCACCGCGGCCCGCCGGGCCCAGGCGCGGCCCGCGCGGCCCGGTTTGTCTCCCGCCGCCTCCCGCGCCTCGTGGAGCCCCGCGCCACTGCCCGCCAGCGCGCTTCGCCGCCGCCGCGCCTTTCGCTGCCACCAGCCGCCGCACACCGCCTCCAGCACCGCCGCACTGCCGCCTCCTCGCTTCGCCCGCGCCGGCGACGCTCGCCCGCGGCTCGCCCTTGACTCCGGCCAGATCCGGCCATGGGCCGGCCGGATCCGGCGCCCCCTTGCTCCGGCGACCTCTCCCCCTCAACTCCGGCCATCTCCCTCCTCCCCGGCGAGTCCCGGCCACCGTAGTGAAGAATCCAGCGAACTTCGTAATCCGTGCCCGAAACCCTAGATCCAGATCTGGGAGGTGATTTTTCCACCAAGTCCCTATATTTTCTAGGCATCTTCATCATGTCGTATCTCTGCATCCGTAGCTCCGTTTTGCGTGTGTGATACACCAAATTGTTCGCCTGGATGTGCTCTTCATTTCATTCCATTGCACCATGCTTGTTTGAGTCCATCTTGATGCCCTACATGCTGTTGCAAGAGTGCTATAAAATGTTTGTTTCTATTTCTTAATAAATTATGGACATTTGTCATTTTTGCCATGATTAATGTGTGCCTCCTATAAACTTGAGCCCTACATGTGTTTTGGGCTATGCCATGCCATCTTTCCACGGGTGCATGCCGTCTATTTTTGTGATCAATTTGGTGACTAGAACAAGCATGCAAAGTAGCTCTCGTGATGTTGCTGATTTCAGGGACTTAGAATTCTTCTAGGTCTTTTCCTTGATGTTATTTTATGCCATGTATTCATGTTGCTACAGAGTGATCTATGCCTCTTTTGAGCATGTTCAGTAAGGATGATTTTGAGCTATCGTTATGTTCTATCTATCCATGTCTTTGTTTGCAATTATGGAGTACCCTAGCATGACTCAATCTTGCTCTACTTTTGCTATAAAATGTTCCTGCCAGATTGTTTACGTGTTAATCAATTTTGCCAAGGTTGTTGTAGTTGATCCATGCATGCTATGAGATTGTTCTTGCCATGGTTAGCTACTTGATCATGTCTTCTTGCTGGGTGTATGCTTAGTTTGTCATGCAATGCCTTGTGGTGAGTGCATCGAGCTCGCAAATATGCCTACGTAACTCTGTTTTTGCCATGTCCAGTTTTCTGCTAAGTCTGAATCTGTTAACGAAACTTGCTATGTTTACATGGTTGCCATTGTATCTTCTGATCCTTTTTGGCTTATGGTTAGTAAGGGACTTTTGTTATATGCTTTGAATAGTTTCATGCCATGCCTTGCTTTTCCATGATCTGATCCTGTAGCATGTTGCTATGTTGCTCTAAACATTGCTCCCTGATGTTAAATCCTGACATGTTGTTATTTTCACTAAGTCTGTGAACCTGATATCTTTTGCACTTTTGCCATGCTTGTTTGAACCTGCTATTGTGTGATTTAGCCTTAGCTTAGTGTTCATATTTTTTCAAGCATCTTGAGTGGATCATTGCCATGTGCTTTGTTGTTATGTTAGAGTGTATTAGCTTAGTTTCTTGTTGCATTCTAGATGGCATCGTGCTGTTAATCGCAGAATAGTGCCATTTTTGTTTTGCTTGCCATTTGCAAACCGTGCATCCAATTCCGGTGATCTTTATATCGATTTCGACCGAAATCAACTCATCTTTCCAGAGGCACTCTTGGTTTGCCAAGTTGAGGTCTGGTTCAATCTTTCCCTTCCAAAGCATGCATATGCATTGCATATCACACCCCGCATATCATGCCATGTTTTGCATCATGTTGCTTGCGCATTGCACCGTGGTTGATCGTGGTTCCCTTTGCTTGTGTTCTTGCTTTGGGTAGAGCCGGGAGACGAGTACGTGATCGAGAAACCCATTGAGTACGCTTACGAGGATCAAGCTTACGTCAACTCGAAGAACTTTGCTGGCAAGATGACTATACCCTCGAAATCACTTCTATCTTTGTTTGCTAGTTGCTCGCTCTATTGCTATGCCTATGCTACGATACCTACCACTTGCTTTATCATGCCTCCCATATTGCCATGTCAAACCTCTAACCCACCTTGTCCTATCAAACCGTTGTTTGGCTATGTTACCGCTTTGCTCAGCCCCTCTTATAGTGTTGCTAGTTGCAGGTGAAGATTGGAGTTTGTTCCTTGTTGGAACATGATTATTGTTGGGATATCATTTTTATAACTTGTTTACTTTAATGAATCTATATACTTGGTAAAGGGTGGAAGGCTCGGCCTTATGCCTGGTGTTTTGTTCCACTCTTGCCGCCCTAGTTTCCGTCATACTAGTGTTATGTTCCTTGATTTTGCGTTCCTTACACGGTTGGGTTATAATGGGAACCCCTTGACAGTTCGCCTTGAATAAAAATCCTCCAGCAAGGCCCAACCTTGGTTTTACCATTTTCCGCCTAGCCTTTTCCCTTGGGTTCCATGGACTCAAGGGTCATCTTTATTTTAAACCCCCGAGCCAATGCTCCTCTGAGTGTTGGTCCAAAACAGAGCCACTTGCAGCGCCACCTCGGGGAAACTTGAGGGTTGGTTTTAGTTGTACGTAGTGTTCATTCGGTGTGCCCTGAGAACGAGATACGTGCGACTCCTATCGGGATTTGTTGGCACATCGGGCGGCTTTGCTGGACTTGTTTTACCATTGTCGAAATGTCTTGTAACCGGGATTCCGAGTCTGATCGGGCCGTCCTGGGAGAAGGAATATCCTTCGTTGACCGTGAGAGCTTGTGATGGGCTAAGTTGGTACACCCCTGCAAGGTTTTGAACTTTCGAAAGCCGTGCCTGCAGTTATGGGCAGATGGGAATTTGTTAATGTCCGGTTGTAGAAAACTTGAAACTTAACTTAATTAAAATGGATCTACAACGTGTGTAGCCGTGAGGGTCTCTTTTCGGCGGAGTCCGGGAAGAGAACACGGTCTCGGGTTATGTTTGAACGTAAGTATTTCTAGGATCACATCTTGATCATAGATTCTCGAACATGCTTTGCCTTCTCTTCTCGCTCTCATTTGTGTAAGGTAGCCACCATTTATGCTAGTGCTTGCTGCAGCTCCACCTCATACCTTTTACCTACCCATATGCTTAAATAGTTTTGATCACGAGGGTGTGAGATTGCTGAGTCCCTGTGACTCACAGATTACTTCCAAAACCAGATGTAGGTGCCGATGATACCATTCCAGGAGATGCGACCGAACTCAAGTGGGAGTTCGATGAGGACTCAGGACGTTACTACGTTTCCTTTCCAGACGATCAATAGTGGAGCCCAGTTGGGGTGATTGGGGATCTTATGCATTTGGGGTTGTCTTTATTTTGGTTCTGTAGTCGGACCTTGATTGTATCTGGATGATGTAATGCTATATTTATGTATTGTGTGAAGTGGCGATTGTAAGCCAACTCTGTACCTCTTTCTTATTCAGTACATGGGATGTGTAAAGATTACCCCTCTTGCGACATGCCTACAATGCGGTTATGCCTCTAAGTCGTGCTCCGACTCGTGGGAGATATAGCCGCATCGTGGGTGTTACACATGCCATCACCTACCGCCAGGCCCAACCTAACCTCTCTCGTCAGCCTGCGGCCCTCCTCGCGCGCGCGTCCGAAAGTTATCCCGAACCCGACCCGGACAGTCGTTACCGTTGGGTCCGGATCATCCCCTAACATCTATAAAACATCCGTGTTTTCTTTTATGGACTCCCGAGCCTATTTATTCTCGTCCGTCGGATTTCGATCGGATGATCCAACTTCCCTCTTTTCCTGTATATATAGTCTACCCCTAGTCTATTTTGGACCTAACCCTATTTCCTCCTCTCGCAGCCATCCACCTCCTCTCATCCACCAGTCGTTCATCCGTCTAGAGCCGTCAGATCGGCATCCAACGACCCCCGTTGTCGCAGTTCATCTCGCAGAGGCTCGGGATCCAGCAGCCCCGCAGGTCCCGAGCACCTTGTTCCCTCCTCCCGTGCCTCGATCCAGGATGGATCGGGAGCAGGACCGCCCTGCGTCAGCCGCCGGAGCACCGTCCGCCCCGGCGAACCTCGGCCTCCTCCGGAGCCATGGAGCCTCCCTGCCGTTCCCGACCTTGACTACCTCTCATCTTGCCATGGCCAACCTCTCCTTCAAGTCGCGTCTCGTGCCCGGATCCAGCGCCCTCGGCTTCCACATGCATGGATCCCCCATCCCCGACGCCCTGCTGCCGTGAGGAAACCATTGGCCGATGTGCACTCCTCCTCCTCCCTTCTTGTTTTCTCTCTCACCTCCCTCTGCCCTGCCTCGTCAGGAACAAGCAGCTGTGGAGGTTCACTGGCGCTCGAGGATGCAAGACGCCGTTGTTTGCCTTGTCGCTGGCCTACCCCTTGTTCGGATCCGGTTGACCTCCCTGCGCCCTGCTGCCTCCTCTGCATCGGTCGCTGCTTCCCCTACTTCTAGGTGCGAGTACGCGTGGACGAGGACGACCAGCGACCAGCGCCCGCGTTGACTTCCCGGTCGCTAGCCGCCAGCCCGCTAGCGCCTCCACAAGGCCCAGTGCCAGGTCTCCTCTATATTTTTTTAAACGGGCCAAGCCCATGGGAAGCCCAGATCCAGCGCCCCGCCTTGCACTAATGGGCCAGCCAGTTTTGGCCCAGATCATTTTTTTCCTGCCTGCGATTTTAGCTTTTATTCCAGAGACGACTGTTTTACAGAAACCCCCTGTTGTTCATGCATATTTTATCTCTCAAACGGTGCATCATATTAAAATAAGTTATATATGAAAAATGCTTAGAATTATGTGTAGATTAATAATATGCCACTTTCATCTATGTTTAAAATGCTTAAAATGTTGTTTGTTTAAATTTTGCCCTTGCCATGTTAAAATGCTTTATTTCATAACTAAATAATCGTAACTCGGAATTTAATAAACTTTATATGTAAATGGGGTGGGAAAATGCCTAGATTATCATGGTGGCTTTACTTTGCATGTTTAACAACTCTAAAATATGGTTTAGGTCAGGACAGTACTGAATCCATTAATATGCACATGAGGATTTTCCGGACTTGTTGCTTGTTGTTCAGGCCTCATTTAAAATTGTCTAGATAGGTAGTTTTACTTTGCTTCACCTGTTGCCGTGCTAAACAACATTTAATATTGTTGAGTACATAAACGGGATCGAACTAAATAAGTCATGTGGTGTTTCGTCCATATGCAACTCGTGGCATATTGAGCTCCACTTAATTTGTAGGACTGCTTGTGCACTTTGCCATGCCATGCCATGTATCTTTAAACCGGACATGCATCATACTTGGTTGTGCATCATGCCATGATTATGTGTTGGTTGTTTATTATGTTGTTTGCTTCTTTCCGGTGTTGCTTCTTCGGGTTGGTTCCGTTAACGTCACGTTTGTAAGGATCCGTTCGACTATGTCCGTTTGCCTTCTTCATGGACTCGTTCTTCTTCCTTGCGGGATCTCAGGCAAGATGACCATACCCTCAAAATCACTTCTATCTTTGCTTGCTAGTTGCTCGCTCTATTGCTATATCGTGATACCTACCACTTGCTATATCATGCCTCCCATTTTGCCATGTCAAGCCTCTAACCCACCTTACCTAGCAAACCGTTGTTTGGCTATGTTACCGCTTTTGCTCAGCCCCTCTTATAGCGTTGCTAGTTGCAGGTGAAGCTGAAGTTTGTTCCATGTTGTCACATGGATATGTTGGGATATCACAATATCTCTTATTTAATTAATGCATCTATATACTTGGTAAAGGATGGAAGGCCCGGCCTTATGCCTGGTGTTTTGTTCCACTCTTGCCGCCCTAGTTTCCATCATATCGGTGTTATGTTCCTTGATATTGCGTTCCTTACACGGTTGGGTGTTATGGGGACCCCTTGACAGTTCGCTTTGAATAAACCTCCTCCAGCAAGGCCCAACCTTGGTTTTACCATTTGCCTCACCACCACCTACCCTTCCCTCGGGTCGGTCAGCCCGAGGGTCATCTTTATTTTAGCCCCCCTGGGCCAGTGCTTGTCTTAGTGTTGGTCCGAACCAAGCTGCCTGCGGGGCCACCTCGGGGAAACTTGAGGTTTGGTTTTAATCGTAGCTAGTCTCATCTGGTGTTGCCCTGAGAATGAGATACGTGTGACTCCTATCGGGATTGTCGGCACATCGGGTGGCTTTGCTGGTCTTGTTTTACCATTGTCGAAATGTCTTGTAACTGGGATTCCGAGACTGATCGGGTCTTCCCGGGAGAAGGAATATCCTTCATTGACCATGAGAGCTTGTGATGGGCTAAGTTGGGACACCCCTGCAGGGTTTTGAACTTTCGAAAGCCGTGCCCGCGGTTATGGGCAGATGGGAATTTGTTAATGTCCGGTTGTAGAGAACTTGACACTTAACTTAATTAAAATGCATCAACAGCGTGTGTAGCCGTGATGGTCTCTTTTTGGCAGAGTCCGGGAAGTGAACACGGTTCTTGTGTTATGCTTGAACGTAAGTAGTTTCAGGATCACTTCTTGATCACTTCTAGTTCACGACCTTGCTTTGCTTCTCTTCTCGCTCTCATTTGCGTAAGGTAGCCACCATATATGCTAGTGCTTGCTACAGCTCCACCCCACTACCCTTTCCTACCCATAAGCTTAAATAGTCTTAATCTCGCGGGTGTGAGATTGCTGAGTCCTCGTGACTCACAGATTACTTCCAAAACCAGTTGCAGGTGCCGATGATACCAGTGCAGATGATACAACCCAGCTCAAGTGGGAGCTCGATGAAGATCGTGTTCGTTGTGTTGTTTCGTTTCATGTTGATCAGTAGTGGAGCCCAGTTGGGGTGATCGTGGATCTAGCATTAGGGGTGGTCTTCTTTTATTTTGGTTCCGTAGTTGGACCTTGATTGTATTTTGGATGATGTAATGCTATATTTATGTATTGTGTGAAGTGGCAATTGTAAGCCAGCTCTTTATCCCTTTCTTATTCAGTACATGGGATGTGTAAAGATTACCCCTCTTGTGACATGCCTACTATGCGGTTATGCCTCTAAGTCGTGCTCCGACACGTGGGAGATATAGCCGCATCGTGGGTGTTACAGATCCACTCCTGGATTACTTTGGTACCTCCCTGCTAAACTAATAGCAAGGCACACATCAGGTCTGGTACACAACATTGCATACATGATAGAACCTATGGCTGAGGCATAGGGAATGACTTTCATTTTCTCTCTATCTTCTGAAGTAGTCGGGCATTGAGTCTGACTCAACTTCACACCTTGTAACACATGCAAGACCCCTTTCTTTGCTTGATCCATTTTGACTTCTTCAAAACTTTATCAAGGTATGTGCTTTGTGAAAGTCCAATTAAGCGTATTGATCTATCTCTATAGATCTTGAGCATACGGTAATGAGCATACGTGCACTTTCCGAACAAACAATTCCAAGTGAATGGTATTAATGTTATTGAAAAATCTCCGACAATCACTATTGGAAGTTTTCAAATACCTCTACCTACTATCAAAAAGAAATATGAAATGCTTATTGTTGGGGAAATTGCTACCTCTTGAGCATGTGTTGGTTTTCCCTTGAAGAGGAACGGGTGATGCAACAAAGTAGCACAAGTATTTCCCTCAGTTTTGAGAACGAAGGTATCAATCCAGTAGGAGACAAAGCACAAGTCACCTAGTACCTGCACAAACAATCAAGAACCTTGCAACCAACACGATAAAGGGGTTGTCAATGCCTTCAAAGTCACTCACAAAAGTGAGATCTCATAGAGATAGTAAACTAAATATTTTTGGTATTTTGTTGTATAGATTGGAAAGTAAAGATTGCAAAATAGTAAAAGAGATGCGATGTAAATAAAAGATATGCAATATAATAAGAAATAGACCCGGGGGCCATAAGTTTCACTAGTGGCTTCTCTCAAGATAGCATGTATTACGGTGGGTGAACAAATTACTGCCGAGCAATTGATAGAAAAGCGCATAGTTATGAAGATATCTAAGACAATGATCATGAATATAGGCATCACGTCCATGTCAAGTAGATCGAAACGATTCTGCATCTACTACTATTACTCCACACATCGACCGCTATCCAGCATGCATCTAGAGTATTAAGTTCATAAGAATGGAGTAACGCATTAAGCAAGATGACATGATGTAGAGGGATAAACTCAAGCAATATGATATAAACCCCATCTCTTTATCCTCGATGGCAACAATACAATACGTGCCTTGCTGCCCCTACTGTCACTGGGAAAGGACACCACAAGATTGAACCCAAAGCTAAGCACTTCTCCCATTGCAAGACAGATCAATCTAGTAGGCCAAACTAAACCGATAATTCGAAGAGACTTGCAAAGATATCAAATCATGCATATAAGAATTCAGAGAAGAACCCAAATAATATTCATAGATAATCTTGTTCATAAATCCACAATTCATCGGATCTCGACAAACACACCGCAAAAGAGTGTTACATCGGATAGATCTCCAAGAACATCGATGAGAACTTTGTATTGACAATCAAAGAGAGAGAATAAGCCATCTAGCTAATAACTATGGACCCGAAGGTCTATGGAACTACTCACGCTTCATCGGAGAGGCAACAGTGTTGATGTAGAAGCCCTCCGTGATCGATTCCCCCTCCGGCAGATCACCAGAAAAGGCCCCAAGATGGGATCTCACGGGTATAGAAGGTTGCGGTGGTGGAAAAGTGGTATCGTGGCTCTCCCTCATGTTTCTAGGGTATAAGAGTATATATAGGAGAAAGAAGTACATCGGTGGAGCTACAAGGGGCCCACAAGGGTGGGGGCGCACCTACCCCCTGGGCGCGCCCTCCTGCCTTGTGGCTTCCTCGTGGTGTTCCAGAGTTCGACTCCAAGTCTTCTAGATTGCTTTCGGTCCAAGAAAGATCATCACGAAGGTTTCATTCCGTTTGGACTCCATTTGTATTCCTTTTCTGCAAAACTCTAAAATAGGCACAAAAAAACTGGCACTGGGCCTCCGGTTAATAGGCTAGTCCCAAAAATAGGTAGGTATGGTGGCTGTTTTGAGGAAGGTAAATGGTGGGTTTATGGTACCGACGAAAGTTGCGCGGTACTAGAGAGGCTCACAATGGTGGAAGGGTGCATATAATCTATGGACTCAACATTAGTCATAAAGAACTCACATATTTATTGCAAAAATCTATTAGTTATCAAAAAAAAGTACTACGTGCATGCTCCTAGGGGGATAGATTGGTAGGAAAGACCATCGCTCGTCCCCAACCGCCACTCATAAGGAAGACAATCAATAAATAGATCATGCTCCAACTTCACCACATAACGGTTCACCATACGTGCATGCTATGGGAATCACAAACTTTAACACAAGTATCTCTCAAATTCACAACTACTCTACTAGCATGACTCTAATATCACCATCTTCATATCTCAAAACAATCATAAAGAATCAAACTTCTCATAGTATTCAATGCACTTTATATGAAAGTTTTTATTATACACATCTTGGATGCCCATCATATTAGGACTAGTTTTATAGCCAAAGCAAATTACCATGTTGTTCTAAAAGACACTCAAAATAATATAAATGAAGCATGAGAGATCAATAATTTCTATAAAATAAAACCACCATCGTGCTCTAAAAAGATATAAGTGAAGCACTAGAGCAAAATTATCCAGCTCAAAAGATATAAGTGAAGCACATAGAGTATTCTAATAAACTCCGATTCATGCGTGTCTCTCCCAAGAGGTGTGTACAGAAAGGATGATTGTGGTAAACTAAAAAGCAAAGACTCAAATAATACAAGACGCTCCAAGCAAAACACATATCATGTGGTGAATAAAAATATAGCCTCAAGTAAAGTTACCGATAGACGAAGACGAAAAAGGGGATGCTTTCTGGGGCATCCCCAAGCATAGGCTTTTGGTTGTCCTTGAATTTTATCTTGGGGTGCCTTAGGCATCCCCAAGCTTAGGCTCTTGCCACTCCTTATTCCAATATCTATCAAATATTTACCCAAAAACATGAAAACTTCACAACACAAAACTTCAACAGGAAATCTCATGAGCTCCGCTAGTATAAGAAAATAAACCACCACTTTAAGGTACTGTAATGAACTCATTCTTTATTTATATAGGTGTTAAACATACTGTATTCCAACTTCTCTATGGTTCATACCCCCCGATACTACTCATAGATTCATCAAAATAAGCAAACAACACACGAAAAACAGAATCTGTCAAAAACAGAACAATCTATAGCAATCTGTAACTTTCGAATACTTCTGTAACTCCAAAAATTCTGAAAAATTAGGACGGCGTGAGCAATTTGTACATTGATGTATTGCAAGTGGAGTAGGTATTTCATCTCTCTCTAGTAAAAAATGAAAATTAATATTGTGAGCATAAAAGTTTCTATTTTTTATAGCAAGATCAAACAACTATCACCCAAGAAGATCCTAAAGGCTTTACTTGGCACAAACACTAATTAAAACATAAAAATGCAATCAAAACAGAATGTAGATGAATTATTTATTACTAAACAGGAGCAAAAAGCAAAGAACAAAAATAAAATTGGGTTGCCTCCCAACAAGCGCTATCGTTTAACGCCCCTAGCTAGGCATACAAACAAAAATATATCTAGGTATTGCCATCTTTGGTATGCAATTCTTCAATTGAACACACATAACCTTTAGGAGGTCCTTTGGTTTTTTAATGATAAAACTCCTAGGCAAGAAATCAGGAAATTCATTTGTAGCAAAAGGTTCCTTAATGATATCGAAAAATTTGGGGTGAACACTTATTGATTTGAGGTCTTCATTTTCCCTACAAGAAGATTCACCCTTATTTTTAGGAATATAGATAAACTTGGCAACTTTGGTAGGAGGAGGATTTGAGGTACTTTTAATGGCAGAAAAAGCGGACCCCAAGTTGGTAATAATATCTTTGAGTTTATCAATTCTAGTGGACTCTTGATCTATCTTCTCATTAACTATGGGTTCCTTCTCCCTAAGATTTTTTAGAGTAACTCCTACCTTAGATCCATATTGGGTAATTTCGTTGTGGATCTTTTTATCCAAATTTTCGATTAACTCTACAGTGGCAATTTTATTTTCAATAATATCAAGCCTTTGCATCACATGTTCCAAAGTTAAAATAGTTCCATTGACCAAAAGAGGTGGTGGGGCTAACAAATCTATCATAGCATTATAAGAATCAAAAGTATGACTTCCCAAGAAATTCCCTCCGGTAATGGTGTCAAGAACATATCTATTCCAAGGAGTGATGCCTACGTAAAAATTGCGAAGAAGAATGGAAGTGGATTGCTTTCTAGTAGATCTATTTTGAGCATTGCAAATTATATACCAAGCATATTTTAAAATTTCTCCTTCCCTTTGTTTAAAGTTGAGAACCTCGTTTTCAGGAGTGCAAGCGATAGAGGGAGAACTATCCATAATAACAGCAAACAAGGTTGCACACAAAAACAGACCCGGCAAGAAACGATGAACGAAAAAGAGGCGAATAAAACGACAAATTTTGTGAAGTGGGGGAGAGGAAAATGAGAGGCAAATGGCAAATAATGTAATGCGAGGAAGAAGATTTTATGGTGGGTATTTGGTATGTCTTGACTTGGCGTAGATCTCTCCGGCAATGGCGCCAGAAATCCTTCTTGCCACCTCTTGAGCATGCGTTGGTTTTCCCTTAAAGAGGAAAGGGTGATGCAGCAAAGTAGCACAAGTATTTCCCTCAGTTTTGAGAACCAAGGTATCAATCCAGTAGGAGACAACACACAAGTCACCTAGTACCTACACAAACAATCAAGAACCTTGGAACCAACGCGATAAAGGGGTTGTCAATCCCTTCACGGTCACTCGCAAAAGTGAGATCTAATAGAGATAGTAAAGTAAATATTTTTGGTATTTTTGCTGTATAGATTGGAAAGTAAAGATTTAAAATAGTAAAAGAGATGCGATGTAACTAAAAGAGATGTAATATAATAGGAAAGATACCCGGGGGCCATAGGTTTCACTAGTGGCTTCTCTCAAGATAACATGTATTACGGTGGGTGAACAAATTACTACCGAACAATTGATAGAAAAGCGCATAGTTATGAAGATATCTAAGGCAATGATCATGACACGTCTGTGTCAAGTAGATCGAAACGATTCTGCATCTACTACTATTACTCCACACATCGACCGCTATCCAGCATGCATCTAGAGTATTAAGTTCATAAGAACGGAGTAACGCATTAAGCAAGATGACACGATGTAGAGGGATAAACTCAAGCAATATGATATAAACCCCATATTTCTATCCTCGATGGCAACAATACAATACATTCCTTGCTGCCCCTACTGTCACTGGGAAAGGACACCGCGAGATTGAACCCAAAGCTAAGCACTTCTCCCATTGCAATAAAGATCAATCTAGTAGGCCAAACTAAACCGATAGTTCGAAGAGACTTGCAAAGATATCAAATCATGCATATAAGAATTCAGAGAAGAACCAAATAATATTCATAGATAATCTTGTTCATAAATCCACAATTCATCAGATCTCTACAAACACACCGCAAAAGAGTATTACATCGAATACATCTCCAAGAACATCGAGGAGAACTTTGTATTGAGAATCAAAGTGAGAGAAGAAGCCATCTAGCTAATAACTATGCACCCGAAGGTTTGTGGTAAACTACTCACGCTTCATTGGAGAGGCAATGGTGTTGATGTATAAGCCCTCCGTGATCGATTCCCCCTCCAGCAGATTGCCGGAAAAGGCCCCAAGATGGGATCTCACGGGTACAGAAGGTTGTGGCGGTGGAAAAGTGGTTTCATGACTCTCCCTGATGTTTCTAGGGTATAAGAGTATATATATAGGCAAAAGAAGTACGTCGGTGGAGCTACGAGGGGCCCACGGGGGTGGGGGCGCGCCTACCCCCTAGGCGCGCCCTCCTGCCTAGTGGCTTCCTCGTGAAGTTCCAGACTTTGACTCCAAGTCTTCTGGATTTCTTTCGGTCCAAGAAAGATCATCGCGAAGGTTTCATTCTGTTTGGACTCCGTTTGGTATTCCTTTTCTGCAAAACTCTAAAATAAGCAAAAAAACAGAAACTGGCACTCGGCCTCCGGTTAATAGGTTAGTCCCAAAAATAATATAAAAGAGCATATTAAAGACATTAAACATCCAAAACAAATAATATAATAGCATGGAACAATCAAATATTATTGATACGTTGGAGACGTAACAGAAATGCATATCCCCATTGAGGTAACTTAGTGATTTACAAAAGTTCTTCAGTTTCATACTAATCGAAAGTGGTTGTTAATAAGACTTGATCAACCTTATTAATGAATCATTTTTGAGCAGTATGAAGTTGATGATTTAGTAATCACTACTTTCTGTCCCTACTTTTTATTCTCTGTTTTTACTAGTTAAATAAAATAAATGTCATGTTTTGCCTATTTTCTGAATTTCCCGTGCAATAAAAAAATGACCAAAAAATAAAATTTCTCATAATGCTGTGAAAATTTATATGATTTTTTCCTGAATATTTAAGAACTTTTGGTGCAAAAATAACCAGAGGGGGGTGCACCAGGTGGGCACAACCCACCTGGGCGCGCCAGCACCCCCTGGCGTGCCCTGGGAGGTTGTGGTCCCCACGTGGGCCCCCTCACTTATCTCTTTAGCGCACATTGTCACCTACCTCCAGAAAAAAAATCACTCTTGCTCTCTCTCCCGTGTTCTTGAGCTCAAACCCGCGGATTTCGATCTCTTTGCTCGAAGCTCCGTTTCTGAAACTGTTTCGGGGGATTGTTGCTTGGTATGTGACTCCACCATTTGTCCAATTAGTTTTTGTTTTAGTGGTTTATACTTTGAATAAATAGTTACTCTTGGTGCTGCTGTAGATGTGCTTGCATGTTCAATTCTTAGTGTTCTAAGTAGTTTGAATGCTTACTATGGCCTCTATGTATCCCTATGAGTAGTTGCTATTGGTTTTGTGAAGTTTTGTTGACAAATTTTTGTCACCTCAAAAATTTTATTTTCAGAAAAATTGTACACGGACATGATGAACCTGTTTGGAAGGAGTTCCTCGAGGAGACGATCCTCGGGGGCATCCTCTAGTGACAGCTCTACTCACCGGCCTTACGTTGAACCAAGTGAAAGTTCCACCGAGATGCTGCCACCAATACTTGCTTATGGCCTTGCGATGAGTATATGATGCAGGTGGGCATCAAAGAGGAATTTGAGCAATATGTTCATAATGCCGGTCTTGGTCCCTACCTCTCAGATAAGTGTGAACGACGCCATCTTCTCACCGAATCATTTGTCAAAGAATTTAAATATTTTCCTCGTGAGTCTAGGGTGTCGTTTATGCTTTAAGATAACCCATATACTATTTCACTAGAGAACTTTTCTTACCATTGCAAACTTCCATTTTGGGGTTCGCTTGATGAGCCAGCAAAGGCTGAGTATGAGTCTTTCTTGACTAGCCTTTGTTACGGTGAAAATAGGGGAGTGAGACAAGGAAGAATAAAGAGCATTCACTTTCCCGCAATTTAGTACCTTGCATTATTTAACGGGAAATGCATAGTAGGCAAGCAATACTGTAGCATACTTTGTGCTCCAGACTTGAGCCTCATTCACATCGCTCTCACTGGTGAAAGGGATTATAACCTTGGAGCAATTGTTGCACATAGACTTCAGCATAATGCCAAAAGTGGCTGGTTCTATGGTGGAATATATGCCACACATTTAGCACGAGGGTTGAGTGTTTCACCTTTGCCTTTTGATCCTATCATTCCCACTCGTATTTAGATTTTGATGCTTTAAAAGAGCATAAGATTCTCTCGGGAAGGTCTGCTAACTTCACTTATAATTTGTTGTTTAACCAATCACATGTTGTGGGCACATATTTGCCTACGCCTGCTCTCTTTGATTATCACAGCAAGGAAAGATATTTTGTTCTTGAGAGCGAGCCCGAGTTCACAATGCAGCAGTGTTGGCGGCACGACATGCTGAGGCCTCCGCACCGAGAGCCTCCGTGAGATACCACGCCGACTACTACCCTCCAGGCTACTGATTCATTACCAACTTAGGCCAAAAGCCTAGGCTTGGGGAAGTACGTGTTTCTCACCGACATTATATTCATGCTCACATATCATTCTATTTGCCGGCGCTCTCACTTTTTCATTGTATTATCCATGCTTAGATTTATTTTTCTTGCTTCCTTCTTGTGTGTTTGAAAAACTTCAGAAAATAACAAAAAAATAGTTGTAGCTAGTTTACTTTCTATGCATGCTTAGTAGTAGTACTAAAAAGAAAATTCAAAAAGATTTCCTTGTTCTTCTTTTCCTTGTTGGGAGCTTTCCCGTGTAAATAGTTTTTCTCGTTTTTGCTTTTTATTTGCTTGTTGAAGAAAACCAAAAACTCCAAAAATATTTTAGTGTGTTTCTCTTAATTTCTTTTCTTTTTATTCGAGTTGTACAGAGGAGAAGACCACGATGAAAATGTTGGGTGGCTCTCATATGAATAACTGTTGAACTAATAAGAGCCCATTTTACCTTGTCTTCTCCTGTTGAATAAAATGTTTTGCAGATTCCAGCTTAGTCCATAGCACTCTTGCACTATTATTATTTTTGTATCATTCGGTCGTGCAAGTGAAAGGCAATAATGAAGATATTCGATGAGTTGGCCGTGGCAAGGAGAAACTAGTATGAACTCGACTTGTTCTGTTAGTGTAAATATATTTAACCTAGTATCCAGGCTTCAGCCCATTATGATTAAACATGTTTGCAATGACAATTAGAGATTATAGTTTCTCATGTCATGCATAAGTAGCTGGGAGTGGATAATGATTTATCTTGGATATCAACATAGCGTTAAAATGATTGTGATGTAGTATGATGATATGGTATCCTTCTTTGAATGTTCGAGTGGCTTGACTTGGTACATGTTCATGCATGTAGTTGAATCAAAACCAACGTAGCCTCTATAATATTTATGTTCATGGCGATCATATCCTACTCATGCTAGTGTCCAATGTTACTTATCCATAATGCCTGGTTATGATCATTGTTGCTCTCTAGCTAGCCGCTTCCCAATCTTAAATTGCTAACCTTTGCCTGTACTAAGTGGGAATTCTGCTTGTACATAAAAAACCTTGAACCCAAAGTTATTCCATCTGAGTCCACCATACCTACCTGTATACGGTATTACCCTCCCGTCCTAAGTAAATTTGCATGTGCCACCTCTAAAAACTTCTAAAAAATATTACCCTTTTTGTGTGCCTGGATCGTTCATGGAACGACAGGAGGTGATCGATATCTTCCGTGCTAAGCATGTTATCCTCAGGTGAGTGTTTATTCACTCGCCATCGCACGAGGAAATGGGCGATAATAGGGATGCCCAGTCCCAAACTGCAAACATAAAAAAAAGAGTTCATCTCTTCAATAATCAAACAAAAACTCCCAATGGAGTCAAAACCTTTATTTTCCGCTTGGGAACCTCCACTAGCGTGCTTAGCATGGAAGATGTTGATAACTGATGGTCGTGAAGTGAATAAGAAGGGTGCATGTCTCCAAATTTCATTTATATATGTTAAAAAAAATTAGCTCTGGCACCTCTGCAAATCACTACTTCCCTCTGCGAAGGGACTATATATTTACTTTTATGTTGTGTCATCACCTTCTATAAACAAGCGTCAGAAACTGAGTAGAGCACATCGGTCATGATTTATGCATTGTGTATAGCTAATGTTGGGTGCATCATGACTGGATCTTTTCTACCATGAATTACAATGTTTAGTCGCTGCTTGAACTTCGGAGGTGCTCTTCATTTATGTTTTGCGGTCTCAGAAAGGGCTAGCGAGATACCATTATTTTCATATTATATCATGGTTGTTTTGACAACGTGTTGCTGTTTGAGATATCTTATTATTGCTCACTAGCTGATTATGTCATTGATATGAATCATTATAATCTTTAATAGTTATTGTTGACATGGTTAGTTATAATGTTGGCTGAAAACGTGGGTGCTGTTTAAGCTTATTTATGCAAACAAGAGCAAAAGAGTTCGTAAAAGTTTTTCTTTCTCACTTTCAGTTTATCAACTAAATTGCTTGAGGACAAGAAAATGTTTAAGCTTGGGGGAGTTGATATGTCTCCAACGTATCTACTTTTTCTCACGCTTTCCTCTTGTTTTGGACTCTAATTTGCATGATTTGAATGAAACTAACCCCAGACTGACGTTGTTTTCAGCAGAACTACCATGGTGTTGTTTTTGTGCAGAAATAAAAGTTCTTGGAATGGAACGAAACTTTGCGAGGATTTTTTATACCAATAATAAGAATTTATGGAGCCAAGACCACCAGAGAGGGGCCCCTGGGTAGGCACAACCCACCAGGGCGTGCCCCCCTCTCCTGGCGCGCCCAGGTGGGTTGTACCCACCCGGTGGCCCCGCTGATGACCCTCCTGATGCTATAAAATAACATTATTCCAGAAAAAAAATCAGGGAGAAAGAATTATCATGATCCACAAGACAGAACCGCCGCCAAGCCCTGTTCTTCCTCGGGAGGGCAGAATTGGAGTCGTTTGGGGCTCCAGAGAGGGGGATCTTCATTCTTCTTCATCATCAATCCTTCTCCATCACCAATTCCATGATGCTCTCCACCGGGAGGGAGTAATTCCTTCGTAGGCTCGCTGGTAGGTGAGGAGTTGGATGAGATTCATCATGTAATCGAGTTAGTTTTGTTAGGGCCTGATCCCTAGTATCCACTATGTTCTTAGATTGATGTTGCTATGACTTTGCTATGCTTAATGCTTGTCACTTTGGGCCCGGATGACATGATTTTAGATCTGAACCGTTTATGAATTCATCATTATATCCATGTTTTAGATCCGATCTTGCAAGTTATAGTCACCTACTATGGTTATGATCCGACAACCCCGGAGTGACAACAACCGGGTCCACTCTCGGTGATGACCGTAGTTTGAGGAGTTCATGTATTCACTATGTGTTAATGCTTTGTTCCGGTTCTCTATTAAAAGGAGGCCTTAATATACCTTAGTTTCCAATATGGACCCCGCTGCCACGGGAGGGTAGGACAAAAGATATCATGCAAGTTCTTTTAATAAAGCACGTATGACTATTTATGGAATACATGCCTACATTATATCGATGAACTAGAGCTAGTGCCGTATCGCCCTAGGTTATAATTGTAACATGATGAATATCATCCAACAAGTCACCGATCCAATGCCTACGAATTTATCCTTATTGATCTTGTTGTGTTACTATTGCTATCATCACTATTGCACTTGCTACAAACTACTGCTATCACGGTTATTGTTACCGTTACTGTTGTCACTGCAATTAAAACTATCAAACTACTTTTCTACTGATCATATTGCTGCAGATAATTAATCTCTAGGTGTGGTTTAATTGACAACTCAGCTGCTAATACCTTCAAATATTCTTTGGCTCCCCTTGTGTCGAATCTATAAATTTGGGTTGAATACTCTACCCTCGAAAACTGTTGCGATCTCCTATACTTGTGGGTTATCAGGTATGTAACGCCCACGATGCGGGTATATCTCCCACGTGTCGACGCACGACTTAGAGGCATAACCGCATTGTAAGCAATGCCGCAAGTGGGGTAATCTTCACACAACCCATGTAATGAATAAGGAAAAAAAGGTACATAGTTGGCTTACACTCGCCATGTCACACAATAGCATAAATATCATTACATTCATCCAGATACAATCAAGGTCCGACTACGGAACCAAAATAAAGACAACCCCAAACACAACAATGTCCCCGATCACCCCAACTGGGCACCACTACCGATCGTCTGGAAAGGAAACGTAGTATCGTCCTGAGCCCTCATTGAACTCCCACTTGAGCTCAGTCGAATCTCCTGGAGCGGTATCATCGGTGCCTGCATCTGGTTTTGGAAGTAATCTGTGAGTCACGGGGACTCAGCAATCTCACACCCTCGCGATCAAGACTATTTAAGCTTATAGGAAGGGAAAAGGTATGAGGTGGAGCTGCAGCAAGCAACTATCATATATGGTGGCTAACATACGCAAATGAGAGCGAGAAGAGAAGGCAAAGGCACGGTCGATAAACTATGATCAAGAAGTGATCCTAGAACAACCTATGTTCAAGCATAACACGAGACGACGTTCTCTTCCCGGACTCTGCCGAAAAGAGACCATCACGGCCACACACTCTGTTGATTCATTTTAATTAAGTTAAGTTTCAGGTTATCTACAACCCATTAACAAATTCCCATCTGCCCATAACCGCGGGCATGGCTTTCGAAAGATCAAATCCCTGCAGGGGTGTCCCAACTTAGCCCATCACAAGCTCTCACGGTCAACGAAGGATATTCCTTCTCCCAAGACAATCCGATCAGACTCAGAATCACGGTTACAAGACATCTCGACAATGGTAAAACTAAACTAGCAAAGCCGCTCAAATGTGCCGACAAATCCTGATAGGAGCTGCACATATCTCGTTCTCAGGGCACAGCGGATGAGCGCTCCATACAACTAAAACCAAACCTCGAGTTTCCCCGAGGGGGCACTGCAAAGGGCTCTAGTTTGGACCAACACTCAGAGGAGCACTGGCCCGGGGGTTTAAAATAAAGATGACCCTTGAGTCCACGGAACCCAAGGGAAAAAGAGGCTAGGTGGAAAATGGTAAAACCAAGGTTGGGCCTTGCTGGAGGAGTTCCATTCAAGGCGAACTGTCAAGGGGTTCCCATTATAACCCAACCGTGTAAGGAACGCAAAATCAAGGAACATAACACCGGTATGATGGAAACTAGGGCGGCAAGAGTGGAACAAAACACCTGGCATAAGGCCGAGCCTTCCACCCTTTACCAAGTATATAGGTGCATTAAAATAGACAAGATATAATAATGATATCTCAACAATAAACATGTTCCACAAGGAACAAACTCCAATCTTCACCTGCAACTACCAACGCTATAAGAGGGGCTGAGCAAAGCGGTAACATAGCCAAACAATGGTTTGCTAGGACAAGGTGGGTTAGAGGTTTGGCATGGCAATATGGGAGGCATGATAAGCAAGTGGTAGGTATCGTAGCATAGGCATAGCAAAAGAGCGAGCATCTAGCAAGCAAAGATAGAAGTGATTTCGAGGGTATGGTCATCCTACCTGCAAAGTTCTCTGAGTTGACGTTAGCTTGATCCTCATAAGCGTACTCAACGGGCTCCTCGATCACGTACTCATCGCCCTGCTCTACCCAAAGCAAGAACACAAGCAAAGGGAGACACAATCAATCGCGTGCAATGCACAAGCTACATGATGCAAAACATGTCATGATATGCGGGATGCGATAAGCGATGCATATGCATGTTTCAGAAAGGAAAGATTGAACCTAGCCTCAACTTGGAAATCCAAGAGTGTCACTAGAAAGAGGAGTGGATTTCGGTCGAAATTGATATAAAGATCACCGGAATCGGATGCACGGTTTGCAAATGACAAGCAAAACAAATATGGCACCGAACTGCGATTAACAGCACGAGGCCATCTAAATGCATCAAGAACAACAAGCGACTGCACTCCAACATGACAACAAATCACATGGCAGGGATCCACTCAAGATGCTTGACAAAAGATGAACACTGAGCTACGGCTAATTCACTCAATAGCAGGTTCAAACAAGCATGGCAAAAGTGCAAAAGATATCAGGTTACAGACTTAGTGCAAATAACATGTCAGGAATTTAACATCAGGAAGCAATGTTTAGAGCAAGATAATAACATTCTACAGGAACATATCATGGCAAAGCAAGGCATGGCATGAAGCTACTCAAAGCATAAAACAAAAGTCCCTTACTGACCATAAGCCAAAAGGGATCAGAAAATACAATGGCACTCATGTGAACATAGCAACTTTTCGTTAACAGATTCAGACTTAGAAAAAACTGGAACAAGGCAAAACAGATATTAAGTAGGCATGTTTACGAGCTTGATGCACTCACCACAAGGCATTGCATGACAAACTAAGCATACACCCAGCAAGTAGACATGACATAGAAGCTAAACATGGCAAGAGCAACAACATAGCATGGATGGATCAACTACAACAAGCTCGGCAAAAATGCTTAACATGTAAACATTCTGCCAGGAACATTTTATAGCAAAATTAGAGATCGATTGAGTCAAGCTAGGGTTCTCCATAAATGCAAACAAAGACATGGATGGATAGAGCACAACAATATCTACAAAACATCCTTACTGATCATGCTCAAAAGAGGCATGGATCACTCTGTAGCAACATGAATACGTGGCATAAAAATATCAACAGGGCAAAGACTTAGAATATTTCTAAGTCCCTGAAATCAGCAACATTACGAGAGCTATTTTGCATGCTTGTGCTAGTCACCACAGAGATCAGAAAAATACATGGCATACACCCCTCTAAAGATGGCATGGCATACTTCAAAACACATGTAGGTCTCATGTTCATAGGAGGCACACATTAAACATGGCAAAATGACAAATGTCCAATTACTGATGAGAATCTGAAACTAATATAAACTAGCACTCTTGCAACAACATTTAGGCTATCAAGATGAACTCAAATGAACATGGTGCAATGAGATGAAATGAAGTACTCGTCGAGACGAACAATTTGATATGCTATACGCCCAAAACGGAGCTACGGGTGCAAAGATATGGCATGATGAAAATATGCAAAAATTACTGGGATTAGGAGAGAGTCAACCCTCAGATCTAGGGTTTGCATGCAATCCTAGGTGGCGGTGGATCTCGCCGGAACTCCGCCGGAGTTGATGCGGGGGCGGCCGGATCCGGAGCGGGGGCTCGCCGGAGAGGAGGCGCGGCGACCGGATCTCGAGCCGGGGCGGCGCTGAAAGTGCAACTATTCCTGGGTGGTTTTGGTAATTCCTAACAACATATAGCTCATTGGGCTAACATTATTCCAAGATTAATATTTCAGGAAAAGCTCAATGAATGGCATGGCATGGATGAGGAAAGTGGACCCCTCAAAATACTAAGGACAAAAAGATTGGCTCAAGCTCAAAGCTCAAGACTCTACATTTTATATTTTAGTGATCCAAGATCACATTGAGTCTATAGGAAAAGCCAATACTATCAAGGAGGGATGAGGTGTTGCTTGATGAGGTTCTTGCTTCATAGTGCTTAGTGATATGCTCCAAATCCCTCAACTACCTTCCCACATCCACATATGACCTAAACTAAAAGTCAAACTCGGCACCACCGATTCTTTCTATCCGGCGCCACCGAGTTAGATGTCATAGCCACTGCCACAAACCCTAGGTAAATCGGTCTCACCGATAGGGATCTCGGTCACACCGAGATGGGGTTGTAATCTCTCTGTTTCCCTTCGTAACGTTTCGGTCCTACTGAGATGAGCGATCGGTCCCATCGAGATTGCAATGTAAACTCTCTGTTTCCCTTTTGTAACATTTCAGTCCCACCGAAATAAGCAAATCGGTCCCATCGAGTTTACCTGACCAACTCTCTGGTTAGCTTATTACCAAAATCGGTCCCACCGAGTTTGTGTAATCGGTCACACTGAGATTACGTTATGCCCTAACCCTAACCATATTGGTCCTACGAGTTGCATCTCAGTCCCACCGAAAATCATAACGATCACTAGATTTGCTAAATCGGTCCGACTGAGTTTCTCAATTCGGTCTCACCGAGATTGGTAAATTGTGTGTAACGGTTAGTTTTTGTGTGGAGGCTATATATACCCCTCCACCCACTCTTCATTCGTGGAGAGAGCCATCAGAACATACCTACACTTCCAATACACATTTTCTGAGAGAGAACCACCTACTCATGCATTGAGGCCAAGATATTCCATTCCCACCATATGAATCTTCATCTCTAGCCTTCCCCAAGTTGCTTTCCACTCAAATCTTCTTTCCGCCAAATCCAAATCCTGTGAGAGAGAGTTGAGTGTTGGGGAGACTATCATTTGAAGCACAAGAGCAAGGAGTTCATCATCAACACACCATTTGTTACTTCTTGGAGAGTGGTGTCTCCTACATTGGCTAGGTGTCACTTGGGAGCCTCCGACAAGATTGTGGAGTTGAACCAAGGAGTTTGTAAGGGCAAGGAGATCGCCTACTTCATGAAGATCTACCGCTAGTGAGGCAAGTCCTTCGTGGGCGATGGTCATGATGGGATAGACAAGGTTGCTTCTTCGTGGACCCTTCGTGGGTGGAGCCCTCCGTGGACTCGCGCAACCGTTACCCTTCGTGGGTTGAAGTCTCCATCAACATGGATGTACGATAGCACCACCTATCGGAACCATGACAAAAACATCCGTGTCTCCAACCGCGTTTGAATTCTCCAAACCCTTCCCTTTACATTCTTGCAAGTTGCATGCTTTACTTTCCGCTGCTCATAGACTCTTTGCATGTTTGCTTGAATTGTGTTAAGATTTCTTGACTTGTGCTAAGATAGCTAAAATCTGCCAAAGACTAAAATTGGAAAAAGGATAGATTTTTAATTGGTCAAGTAGTCTAATCACCCCCCTCTAGACATACTTTCGATACTACAAGTGGTATCAGAGCTTTAGTCTCCATTTACTTTGATTTCCATAGCTTTTGGTGGTCATAGCCTTGGTTTCACAACCTAGGAGAGTAATGCGTCTAGCAAGGGAAATTATCACCATAGAGATCCTTACTTTGATGGTACTAATTTTGCTAGTTGGAAGCATAAGATGAAAATGCATATTCTTGGACATAACCCCGCCGTTTGGGCTATTGTGTGTGTTGGCTTGCAAGGTGAATTCTTTGATGGGAGAGAACCGAATCGTGAAGCCACCGCGGAAGAGTTGAAAATGATGCAATACAACGCTCAAGCTTGTGATATCCTCTTAAACGGATTGTGCCCCAAAGAATTCAACAAAATCAGCCGTCTTGAGAATGCAAAGGAAATTTGGGATACTTTGATTGACATGCATGAAGGTACCGACTCCGTCAAGGAATCCAAGTTGGATGTGCTTCAAAGTCAACTTGACAAGTTCAAAATGAAGGATGGTGAAGGTGTCGCTGAAATGTACTCTAGGCTTGCTCTTATCACAAATGAGATTGACGGCTTAGGAAGTGAAGAGATGACCGACAAATTCATCATCAAGAAGATCCTAAGAGCCTTGGATGGAAAATATGATACCGTGTGCACATTGATTCAAATGATGCCCAATTACAAAGATCTCAAGCCAACAGAAGTCATTGGAAGAATTATTGCTCATGAGACGTCACTCAAGGATAAGGAGGAACTTCACAAAAAATCAAGTGGTGCTTACAAAGCCTCATGCGAAGCCCCCACATCATCAAGTGAGAAAAAAACCTTCAATGAAGAATTGAGCTTAATGGTGAAGAAATTCAACAAATTCTACAAAAGTAGAAGCAAAGAGAGAAGCTCCAAGTCAAGGTCCTACAATGACAAAAGATCTTCTAGTCGAGAGCGAAACAAAGAAGAGAAGATTCTCCAAAAAGAAGTAGAAGAGAAGAATCACCACCTAGAGAAAGAAGGAGTAGAGATGATCGTTATGAACGAAGACCCCCACGGAGAAGCAAGGATTCGGAAAGAAAGGACAAGTCATCAAGGATCTACACAAAACGAAGACATCAAGCTCATGTTAGTGAATGGGTATCCGGCTCCGACTCCGACAATCACTCCGAGAGAAGCTATCACTCCGACTCCGAATATACTCAAGATGAAGGTGTTGCCGGTCTAGCACTTGTGTCAGCCAACTCCTACGACATATTTGATTCACCAAATGAAGGAATTGGAAGATGCTTCATGGCCAAAGGTCCAAAGGTATCACACCCCGAGTATGTTGATTTCAATAGTGATGAAGATGACTTGTTAGGTGATGATGATTTACTTGTTGACATCTCTAGTGATGAATACTATGATGAAACGTCAATTAATAATGCTAATCAAGATGAAACGAATGACAATGATAAGGAGAAGATTGAGTCTCTAACTAAAGAACTAAACACTCTTAAGTTAGCTCATGAAACAATCTTAGGAGATCATCGAGAACTTTTAAGGACTCATGAGAAATTACGTTTTGAAAAGCTCAACCTTGAGCAAGAGCATGAGTTCTTGAAGGCAATCAATGATGATCTTCGCAAGAAAAGTTCTTCTTACATTGCCATGTGTTTACTCTTATCCACTTACATGCCTCAAGTCAAGTCTAGTAACAAGAACAATAAAGATTCTTCCTCTAGTAGTAACAATAATCATGCTAAATCCAATGTTATTGCTTCTAGTAGTTCTCTTGATTCCACTAATGATTCTCTTAGCCAAGTTACACTTGAGCAAGAAAATAGCTTATTGAAGGGAATTATAGAGAAAGGTGTTTACAAGAGCCTTGCCGGGAGTAAGCAATTCGAGGAAATTGTACGCAAGGAAGGAAGGCATCGGAAGAACCAAGGTGTTGGTTTTGAACGAAAGTTCAATGCCAATGGAGTTGAGTGAGAAGAAGATCAATACCCCAAGACGAAGTTTGTTCCTCAACAAGAGAAGTACGATCCTACTTCTTTCAAAGGGACACGAGCTCAAGATGATCTTCCACCACAAGACCACAAGCAAAAAGGCAAGGACAAGCTTCAAGAGGAAATTGATGCATTTGAATAAGCTTCTAATGCCCTGGTCAAGTGGGTTCCCAAGACTACATCAAGTTCCACTTCATCAAGTACAACTACAACTCCAAGGATTCCCATCAAGATGGTGTGGATCCCGAAGAAGAAGAACTAGAGAGTTCTTGAGGGTGACTCCGCCAACATACTTCACTCTTATCATTTTGGCAAGAACGAGTGCAATCAACTTCCACATCTTGCACTAGTTTAAGGAGTCACAAACCCTCTTGTTGGTAAGACAAGGGACAAGGTAACCTAAAGCTTTCATAGACATCATCTTGTGTGTGCATCACTCTATGCCTATGGATATCCTTGTGTGTTCCTTGTGGGACTAACCCGTGTAGGTATTGAAAGTGCAACTCACTCCAAAGGATAGCTCCAAATGATCTACATCAACATTGAGCATCCACATCTTCAACATCTACATGAAGTCATCATCGACAAAACCCAAGGTTAGTTCATCCCTCTTAAGGAGGGATCTCACATCTAGGGGGAGCTTTACTCTAAGAATGGAGCTAAAGCAACTCTAATGGTATGAAAACAACAACGCTTTATGTAAAAGTGGTAACCCCACTTGTGCTTAAACGATGAGTATGACCTATGATCAAATGTTCTCATTTAACTCCTAAGTCAATATACTCATATATAGATGACCTAGTAATCGCCAATTGCTTGATAGATGCTAGAATTGGTTGTGCATGCTTTGCCACATACTTCAATTGCCATTTTATTGTGTGAGCATGTTGGTTGCATAATTTACTCATTCAAGGACATCCACTTGTTGTTTTGATTGATTGGTTTATTTTTCCTCTTGCCAAGTGGATGGACAAGAATGCCTAAGAACCTTCTCTCGCTATCTATGCTTTTCTCGTCTCAAACTCTATTCATGTTACATCACAAAATTTGATCAAGTCAGATTCGAACCACTCTGTGTGAGGAGCACTCAGAGTCCCCGATTCGTCATAGACTTAAACTTCCAAAACTTCTTTGTGCATTTCGGTCTGACCGATTCACCCATTTCGGTCATACCGAGATCACTAAGTCGATCTAGGTTTTCAATCTCGGTGCAACCGATTTGAACTTTTCGGTCACACCGAGTTGCAGCAACTGCTTGCAGTTATGCATCTCGGTGCCACCGAGTTTTTCCACTCGGTCACACCGACAGGGTCGGGCTATATATATACCCACGGGTAAAATTTTGGCAATTTTCTTCAAACTCTTTCGCCCGCGCTTAGCCCGCTCTGCCTCCAGGGTCTCCGGATCGTCCTCCTCGTCGCCAGTTGCCTCCTACCGCTGGTCTCCGCCGCCGTCAACGGGAATCATCCCCGCCATTGCCGCCGTAGCGAGTTCATCGCCGAACTAGGGTATGAACTTGATCATTGTGCTATCCTTATCTAATTCCTACCACATTGTGTTCGCCATGAATCTTGCCACGATTGAAACTATCTTATCCAGTCAAGAACGCACCGTAGATTAGAGATGATTTGAAAATTTAGGGTTAGGTTTCCGCCGAAACCATCTCGGACCAACCGAGTTGTGGAACTCGGTACCACCGATTCGGCTCAGGCCATTGCACATGTGATTCTTGGTCTGACCGAGAATTGAAAATCGGTGTGACTGAGTTCAGGACTTTGTGAAACCCTAGCAGTCTCGGTGCCACCGAACTGTGACTCGGTCTGACCGAGTTCACTAGTTTAGGTTCCAATAGCTGCTTCGGTATCACCACGTTTACAAATCGGTTGATCCGAAATGCTTTCTGAGGAAAACTAAAACTAAGTTTTTGATTCATTCTTTTGCAAAAACCTATGTATTTTGTGATGCTCATCCACTCTACCTCATCTATAATCTATTCGCAGGGTCAGCTGTCAGAGATTGCATTATGTCTGATCAAAGTGACAGTCAGAACAAGTCAGAGGAGCAGGTTCACATGAGTGAGGGTACTAGTCCCTCTAGCAGCTCAGATGATGGAAGCAGGAGCACACCCAGCAACTTGCCAAAAGCTGCCACCAGGGCCAGAAAGAAGAAAACTTCTGAATCTAAGGATGAAGACTATGCAGTTGAGGAAGAAGAAACCACCTCAAAGAGGAAAGTGCTCAAAAAGGAACATGGCACAGCTACTGCCACCAAGCCAGGGATGAAGCAAAAGGTTCCTGCCAAGAGAGCTCCAATATCTAAAGCCAGAGTATCTACTCAAGAGACTTTGGGATCTGCACCCAAAGAGCAGGTTGTGGCAGAAAAGAAAAGGAAAGAGAGGGTCAAGAAGACCACTGACAGAGTGCTTGGGAGATCTTCAATCATGAAAGACTCTGAAGAATAGGAAGAGGAAGAGGATGCTGCACCAACACCTAAGGCACAGAAACTTATGGGAGATGCCATAAGATTAGGGGCTGCTTCATCTAAGCCCAAAGAAGCTCCCAAGCCAGCTGCTCCAAAACCCAAAACTGCACCAAAGAGGAGTACCGGGAACATTCCAGTTGCTAAGAAAAACAAGGCCCCAGTGCCTGAAACTGTTGTTGAAGAAGAAGATGATGAGACACATGTTTTGATGAAGTTAAAGCCAAAAATTCCAGATCATAATGATGCTCATCCTGTAGCAGAAAACATGAAGATCGGGAAGGACTTGGGATTGAGGCTATGGAGAGAGTCAGATCCATATGCCACCAAAAGAAGAACTGCTGTGGACTACAAGTTCCATACCAAAGAACAACAGGATTTTTATGAGACAGTGTTGCTTGACAAGAAACCAATAGTATGTTACATGAGATGGGTCAACTGGGAGTACATCAAGGAGAATGAAGAACACTATCTAGGAGTATATGACGGTTTCAAGGCTTGTGGAGTTGATGAGTTTGTGGCTCAGAAGCTCACAAAGTGGAATGATGAGCTTATCATGCAGTTCTACTCCACAGCTCACTTCTACCCAGATGGCACGATAGTCTGGATGTCTGAAGGCACTAGATACCAGTCAACGGTAGCAGAATGGGCTGAATTGATCAATGCTCCTAAGGAGAATGAAGATGACTTGGATGTCTATGCCAAGAATAAGAAGGATCACAACTCCATGGTTAGCATGTACAAGGATATTCCTGATGCAGATCTTGAGACTCACCAATTTGGAAGTGAAACACCTGCTGTCAGGACTGCCTACTATCAATTGGATCCTCAGGCACACTCTTCTGCCCAAGTCTGGTGATCACAGAATGATCAGAGGCCACTCCATCAATCTGCTACATATATTTGATGTGCCACAAAAGTTCAAGGTCATGAGTCTTATAGTTGAAACTATCAAGAGGGCAGCTGCTGAACAAAAGAGAAGTTGTGGGTATGCACCACAGATCCAGGAGTTTATTAACTCCAAGATGGGCACTAGCACATACTTGTTGGACAAGGAGCACATGCCTATCTATCCAGACTTTGAGGACAACCAAGTGGTTATGAATGAGGATGAACCATCTTCTGTGCACGTTCAAGCAAAGAGGGAGAAGGCAAAGGCTGAGAAAGCTGCAAAGATGCCAACCATGGAAGAAGCATCTTAGTATCTTCTGAAGAGCAAGGAAGATCAGCTTGGCTACTTGATTGCATCCACTCTAAGGATTGAGAAAGGGCTGGCCACCCTGACTCAAAACCAGGAGAGCTTGGAAAGGATCGTGGAGCAGAAGTTCTATGACATGGATGTGAAGATAACTGAGATCCAGTCTGTTGTGGAGCAGCTTCAGGATGATATGCAGGATAGGAAGGGCAAGACAACCACTGATGCATTTGCTAGTGCCTAGAGCTCAGAGGTCAACTACAGTGCCAGTAACAGACACCAGAGCCACTTCATCTGCACCAGCTACAACTTCAGTGCCACCAGCTCCAGCACATACTCCATCAGCTCCATCTACATCGACTGAAGCCTTCGTTCTTGGAGTTCTTCGGACACCACCACCTGAAGACCAAGCCTGAGAGACGATTTAGTGCTATGCATTTTCTATGAACTTATTGGTAACTTGTTGCCAAAGGGGGAGAAAAATGTATAGATCATAGGCTTCGAGAGAGAGTGTTGCTTTTTTATTCTCTCTTGCTTTGGTGGTTGAACTTTATTTGCTTGATTGAGATACTTTCTGTCTGTGTGATACTTGGATGATCATGTGTGTTTGATCATATGCTACATTAATGCTTGTTGGATGACATTATCATTTTAACCCTATATGATCATTCACTTTTCTTGGTGATGAGTACACGTATTTAATTATTATCATTTTGAGCGCTCCACCAAGATGTATGTGACATGTAAGAGTAACCCATGAGCCTATCTCTGTGTGCATTTGCAGTCCAAAGCAAATCATAAACTATGCACAAATTTAGGGGGAGCTCTTGCTTTTCACATACTTCTCAAAGCGACAATATTTTTCACTCTTATTATCATTCATTGAAGCTTTGATCTATATGTTGTCATCAATTACCAAAAAGGGGGAGATTAAAAGTGCAACTATCCCTGGGTGGTTTTGGTAATTCCTAACAACATATAGCTCATTGAGCTAACATTATTCCAAGATTAATATATCAGGATGAGGAAAGTGGACCCCTCAAAATACTAAGGACAAATAGATTGGCTCAAGCTCAAAGCTCAAGACTCTACATTTTATATTTTAGTGATCCAAGATCACATTGAGTCTATAGGAAAAGTCAATACTATCAAGGAGGGATGAGGTGTTGCTTGATGAGGTTCTTGCTTCATAGTGCTTAGTGATATGCTCCAAAACCCTCAACTACCTTCTCACGTCCACATATGACCTAAACAAAAAGTCAAACTCGGCCCCACCGATTCTTTCTATCCGGTGCCACCGAGTTCAGATGTCATAGCCACTGCCACAAACCCTAGGCAAATCGGTCTCACCGATAGGGATCTCGGTCACACCGAGATGGGGTTGTAATCTCTATGTTTCCCTTCGTAACGTTTCGGTCCTACCGAGATGAGCGATCGGTCGCACCGAGATTGCAATGTAAACTCTCTGTTTCCCTTTTGTAACATTTGGGTCCCACCAAAATGAGCAAATCGGTCCCACGAGTTTACCTAACCAACTCTCTGGTTAGCTTATTACCAAAATCGGTCCCACCGAGTTTGTGTAATTGGTCACACCGAGATTACGTTATGCCCTAACCCTAACCATATCGGTCCTACCGAGTTGCATCTCAGTCCCACCGAAAATCCTAACGGTCACTAGGTTTGCTAAATCAGTCCGACTGAGTTTCTCAATTCGGTCTCACCGAGATTGGTAAATTGTGTGTAACGGTTAGTTTTTGTGTGGAGGCTATATATACCCCTCCACCCACTCTTCATTCGTGGAGAGAGCCATCAGAACATACCTACACTTCCAATACACATTTTCTGAGAGAGAACCACCTACTCATGTGTTGAGGCCAAGATATTCCATTCCCACCATATGAATCTTGATCTCTAGCCTTCCCCAAGTTGCTTTCCACTCAAATCTTCTTTCCGCCAAATCCAAATCCTGTGAGAGAGAGTTGAGTGTTGGGGAGACTATCATTTGAAGCACAAGAGCAAGGAGTTCATCATCAACACACCATTTGTTACTTCTTGGAGAGTGGTGTCTCCTAGATTGGCTAGGTGTCACTTGGGAGCCTCCGACAAGATTGTGGAGTTGAAACAAGGAGTTTGTAAGGGCAAGGAGATCGCCTACTTCGTGAAGATCTACCGCTAGTGAGGCAAGTCCTTCGTGGGCGATGGTCATGATGGGATAGACAAGGTTGCTTCTTCGTGGACCCTTTGTGGGTGGAGCCCTCCGTGGACTCGTGCAACCGTTACCCTTCGTGAGTTGAAGTCTCCATCAACGTGGATGTACGATAGCACCACCTATCGAAACCACGACAAAAACATCTGTGTCTCCAACTGCGTTTGAATTCTCCAAACCCTTCCCTTTACATTCTTGCAAGTTGCATGCTTTACTTTCCGCTGCTCATAGACTCTTTGCATGTTTGCTTGAATTGTGTTAAGATTTCTTGACTTGTGCTAAGATAGCTAAAATCTGCCAAAGACAAAAATTGGGAAAAGGATAGATTTTTAATTGGTCAAGTAGTCTAATCACCCCCCTCTAGACATACTTTCGATCCTACAAGCGCACGGCGGCGAGGGGCGGCGAGGTGCGGCGGGCGAGGTGGCGCGGCGGGGCAGCGAGGCCGAGGCGGCGGTGGCCGGCGATGGCGGTCGACGGCCGGAGTGGAGGCGCGGCGACCGGTGCGGGCGAAGACGAGGCGGCGCGAGGCGGCGGACGCGGGCCCGGTCGGGCGGCGGGGAGGGCCGGTGTCGGGCCAGGCGGGCCGGCGCGGGCGAGGCGGCAAAGTGGGGGGCGGGGTGACATGTGGCGGCGCGGGATTGGCGGTGGCGGAAGTGTCCGGCGCGGCCCGGACGTGTCCGCTGCGCGGAGGGACAAGGTAGCTAGGTCTAGGGTTGGAATGATCCGAAAATTTCGGGGGTAGTGCTTTTTTATAGGTAGGAGGAGCTAGGAGGCTCCAAATTGGGCACGGTTTGCGGCCACGCGATCGTGATCGAACGATCTAGATGATGGAGGGGGTTTTGGTGGGTTTTGGGCCACTTTGGAGAGGTGTTGGGCTGCAACACACACGAGGCCTTTCCGTTCCTCGGTTAACCATTGGAGTATCAAACGAAGTCCAAATGGCACGAAACTTGACAGGCGGTCTACCGGTAGTAAACCAAGGCCGCTTGGCAAGTCTTGGTCCAATCCGAAAACTTTTAACACCCACACACGAAAAGAGGTAGAAAGGGACACCGGAGGACATAGGAGCGCCGAAATGCAAAACGGACAACGGGGAAAATGCTCGGATGCATGAGACGAACACGTATGCAAATGCGATGCACATGATGACATGATATGAGATGCATGACAAAGACAAGACAACACGAAGACAAAAACCCGACAACGAGGAAATATCATAACTTAGTGCCGGAAATGGCAAGAGTTGGAATACAAATATGGCAAGTTACATACGGGGTGTTACAAGATACTTGATCGGTTGGAGCACGAAGAAGTTCGACTACATCAACCGCATTGTTAAACGCTTCCTCTTACAGTCTACGAGGGTACGTCGACACACTCTTCCCCTCGTTGCTATGCATCTCCATGGATAGATCATTGCATGTGCGTAGAATTTTTTTGTTTTCCATGCAACATTTCCCAACAACAATCTCACAAGAACCTACGGTGCTAGATAATGGTGCTGGCGATTGTGGTGCTGGAATTTATCGGCGACAACTGTGGTAATTGCAAGTACCCCATTGGCTATGACCTCTAACATAGTGGTGGGTAGCACACTCATGGGCCACCAAGGAAGGAGGTGATTCGAAGTGCTATCCCCGTGAGGGAGGTCCTCCAGGATCTCGATGACCATCGGGAAGAAGGGGAAAGTCCCTAAGCATGTCCCCGTGATTAGTCCCAGGAGCAACACTCCATCGACTTTCCACCTAGAAGTTGAATCAAGGAAACTAGATGATGACAGCTAACATCTTACTTTGGTTTACTTGGTCACACTCCAATACTTCTACTTGCTTGCAAAAGCAAATAAAACTAAAATAATAGATCTTTCTCTTGGTAAATGATACATCTCCAACATATCTACTTTTCCAAACACTTTTGCCCTTGTTTTGGACTCTAACTTGCATGATTTGAATGGAACTAACCCGGACTGACGCTGTTTTCAGCAGAACTGCCATGGTGTTATTTTTTGTAGAAATAAAAGTTCTCGGAATGACTTGAAAATCCATGGAGACACATTTTGGAATTAAATATTGGCGAAAGAATTAGCATCAGGGGCCCCACACCCTGTCCACGTGGGTGCAGGGCGCGCACCGCCCCTGGGGCGCGCCACCTGCCTCGTGGGCCCCCTGGGACTCCACCGACCTCAACCCCAACTCCATATATTCACTTTTGGGAGGAAAAAATCAGCAAGAAGGATTCATCGTGTTTTACGATACAGAGCCGCCGCCAGGCCCTAATATTCCTCAGGAGGGCTGATCTGGAGTCTGTTCAGGGCTCCGGAGAGGGGAATCCATCGCCATCGTCATCATCAACCATCCTCCATCACCAATTTCATGATGCTCACCGCCGAGCGTGAGTAATCTCATCGTAGGATTGCTGGACGGTGATGGGTTGGATGAGATTACCATGTAATCGAGTTAGTTTTGTTAGGGTTTGATCCCTAGTAGCCATTATGTTCTAAGATTGATGTTGCTATGACTTTGCAGTGCTTAATGCTTGTCACTAGGGCCCGAGTGCCATGATTTCATATCTGAACCTATTATGTTTTCATGAATATATGTGAGTTCTTGATCCTATCTTGCAAGTCAATAGTCACCTACTATGTGTTATGATCCGGCAACCCCAAAGTGACAAAAATGGGACCACTCCCGGTGATGACCGTAGTTTGAGGAGTTCAAGTATTCACTAAGTGTTAATGCTTTGGTCCGGTACTCTATTAAAAGGAGGCCTTAGTATCCCTTTGTTTCCAATAGGACCCCACTGCCACGGGAGGGTAGGACAAAAGATGTCATGCAAGTTATTTTCCATAAGCATGTATGACTATATCGGAATATATGCCTACATTACATTGATGAACTGGAGTTAGTTCTGTGTCACTCTATGTTATAACTGTTGCATGAGGAGTCGCATCCGACATAATTATCCATCATTGATCCATTGCCTACGAGCTTTTTACATATTGATCTTTGCTTAGTTACTTTTCCGTTGCCATTGTTACGATTGCTACAAAAACTAGTACTGTTACTTTTGCCACTGTTACCGTTACTTCCATACTACTTTGCTACTAAATACTTTGTTGCAGATATTAAGTCTTTCAGGTGTGGTTGAATTGACAACTCAACTGCTAATACTTGAGAATATTCTTTGGCTCCCCTTGTGTCGAATCAATAAATTTGGGTTGAATACTCTACCCTCGAAAACTATTGCGATCCTCTATAGTTGTGGGTTATCAAGACTATACTCTACCCTCGAATCAATAAATTTGGGTTGAATACTCTACCCTCGATGCTTCCAGAGATTACCTGGATAGTTGTCTTGGTTGTGTTTTCAGGGAAAGAACTATTGATCAAGCTGAAATGCTTTTGAATAATATGTTGACCAATGAAAATAATTGGACACTTCCTAAACCAACTCCTAAGCCAACTCCAAAGAAAAGGGGTATTCTATTTCTCAGTCCTGAAGATATGCAAGAGGCAAAGAAATCTATGAAAGAAAAAGGTATTAAAGCTGAAGATGTTAAGAATTTACCACCTATTGAAGAAATACATGGTCTTAATTCATCACCTATTGAAGAAACACACGGTCTTGATTACCCGACACAGGTAGTAAAGGTAAATTCTCTCTATAGATATGATAAAGCAGAAATCCCTCATGCTAAGTCTTCTAGCCAATGCTTAGATGAATTTGATAACTTTATGGTTAAGCAAGAAGATTTTAATGCTTATTTTGGTAGACAATTGAAACACAATGCTTATACGATTGAACACTTGGATGATTATATGTCTAGAGTTAAAGGTGAACTTAAACCCATTAGTAAACATGCTTCTATGGTTACCACTCAAGTAGAACAAGTACTTAAAGCTCAGAATGATTTGCTCAATGAATTGAATAGTAAGAATAATGACTTTGATGTTAGAGTTGCAACTAGAGGAGGTAAAGTGACTTAGGAACCTTTGTATCCTGAGGGCCACCCTAAGAGAATTGAGAAAGATTCTCAGAGAACTAATATAGATGCACCTAGTCCTTCTAAAAAGAAGAGAAAGAAAAATGATAGGACTTTGCATGCTTCTAGTGAACCCATTGTTGACACACCTAAAAATGCCAATGATATTTCTATCTCCAATAATGAAACACAATCTGGTAATGAACATGAACCTAGTGATAGTGTTAATGATGATCTTCATGTGGATGCTCAACCTAGCAATAATAATGATGTAGAAATTGAACCTGCTGTTGATCTTGATAACCCACAATTAAAGAATCAATGTTATGATAAGAGATACTTTGTTGCTAGGAAACACGGTAAGGAAAGAGAACCATGGGTTCAGAAACCCATGACTTTTCCTCCTAAACCATCCAAGAAAAAGGATGATGAGGATTTTGAGCGCTTTGCTGGAATGATTAGACCTATCTTTTTGCGTATGTGTTTGACTGCTATGCTTAAAATGAATCCTTATGCTAAGTATATGAAAGATATTGTTACAAATAAAAGAAGGGTACCGGAAACTGAAATTTCCATCATGCTTACCAATTATACTTTTAAAGGTGGAAAATCAAAGAAACTATGAGATCTTGAAGTACCAACTATACCATTCTTCATTAACAGAAACTATGTTAAAACTGCTTTATGTGATCTTGGAGCCGGTGTTAGTGTTATGCCTCTCTCTTTATATCGTAGACTTGATTTGAATAAGTTGACACCTACTGAAATATCTTTGCAGATGGCTGATAAATCAATTGCTATACCTGTCGGTATCTGTAAGGTTGTGCCTGTTGTGGTTGCGAACGTTACTATTTTAACGGACTTTGTTATTCTTGATATTCCCGAGGACTATAGTATGTCGATTATCCTTGGTAGACCCTTTTTGAATACTGCAGGGGCTGTTATTGATTGCAACAAAGGCAGTGCCACTTTTCATGTTAATGGTAATGAGCATATGGTACACTTTCTGAGGAAACAACCTCAAGTCTACAGTATCAATTCTATTCGAAAAATTTCAACGATTACTATTGGAGGTTTTGAATTCCCTCTTCCTACTGTCAAGAAGAAATATGATATTCTTATTGTTGGGGACATGCATATCCCCGTTGAGGTAACCTAGTGTTATTCGAAAATTCTCCGGTTTCATGTTATTCGGAAAGAGTTTCTTAACAAGACTTGATCAACCTTGTTAGTGGATTCCTTGTGATGAGTGATAACCCACAATGTCGGAGTAATTGACCACGGGTACCCCGAGGACGGCAAGACGATATTTCAAGACATCGAAGCTAGCAAAGCCCCTCAGTCTGATTGACCGGCCGCTCCTGCCGGCTTCCCGTCCGACTGCTCTGCCCGGCCGACTGCCGGCTGCCGCCTGCGCCAACTAGCCGGCTGCCGACTACGCCAACCAGCCGGCTGCCGACTGCAGCCCGACCCGACACCGACAAGACGGATGTACCCGAGCACTATTCACGTGTCATCTCAGTCATCATGTATAGTGTCACTTGTCCCCTGGCACTATTTATGAAGTGACCCAGGGGACAAGGATGACACCCACCATGCCTTTGCCCATGCCACTAGTTAGCTAGCTACCATACCTACATAGCTTACATACTAAGCTATCTCACACTATAAAAGGAGGCCTCATCCATCCATCTAGGATGATGGACACTCTCACGCACACACCCACGGCCAAGTGCCATTCGGCCACTAGAGCTTGCATGCTCATCCGGCCACCCGCATATATATGAGGCCAGATGCCTATGGCACTGACCTCAGATACAGCTCTAGGAGCAACTCTATACCAGATATACCAGATACACTCAGACATGCAGTAGTAGGAGTATTATCTCTCCGGAGAGCTTCGAAACTGGGTAAACCACCGCGTGCTACTCGCATACCCGCTCCCGGGCCTATCAGCAGCAGTCTTACCCACACACTAAGCCCTTGTGGCATCTGTCGACTCGCAAGCCCCCCGTGAGAATACCACGACAGTTGGCGCCCACCGTGGGGCGGTACTACTACTATGCTACCACACTGCTGCTGGTTTCGCTGTCCGGACGGGACCCTTTTTTCTTCATCGCCTCCGCCGCGGCGTCGCGCCGTCTCTCCGGTAGCGCTCGGGGGCTCGACATCGACCCGCCCCCGGAGTGGCCGCGAGGGGCGGCGCGTCCTTGCCATCGGCCTCGCCATCTTCGTCGTCACTGCAGCATCGCGCCGTCTCTCCGGTAGCGCTCGGGGGCTCTACACCGACACGGCCCCGGAGCGGCCGCGAGGGGTGGCGTGTCCTCGCCGTCGGTTGCGCCTTCTTCACCGCCACCGTTGCGACGCCGCCGCCCGTCCGCGCGCGCGCCGCACGCAGGGCCTTGCTTCGGTCGGCTGCATCAATCCGCGTGTTGCTCGCGCTCGCTCCCCTCCACGCTTGTCTAGCTCCGGCCGTAGCACACGGTCGCTCCTCCATACACGCTAGCTATCAAGCCACTCAATCCCCATACCATGGTCGTACACTTCCTTGACTATGGTCAGATACTAGCCATGCATTAGTCAGACAATGCCCAAACGCTTCCAATATCCATGGCATTGCTGTCCGATTGTAGATGCTCCCGCTGCATCCTCGCTCAAACGCCACCAGGGGAGGAACCCCTCGCGCTTGGGGCCGCGCCCTGCCCCCGCTGTTGTTTTGTCCTTCAGCGCGCCAGCGCGCCGTGGCCGCTGCCTCCTCCCCTGCGATCTTCAAACACCCCGCTCCACCATAGCGCTCCACTCTAGCCCGCCAGCCACTGCCGCGCTCGGCCTGGTCCCCGCACCGGCTCCGGGTCGACTCCCCAAGCTAGGCCGCATCCGACCCCGCGTCGGCTCCCCGACGCCGCCCCGGGCCTGTCCGGGTTCGGCCCCATCCGGCGTCGGGCTCCCCCGCTCCCTCCGCGTCCCGGCCACCGGCTCGCCCGTTCCCTGGCTCCGCCCGCAAACCCGGCGACTCGGCCGGCTCCTCCATCGCCCCGCCTCGCCTCCGCCGAGTCCGTGCCGGCTCCGCCCGTCCCGGCCGCCTGCAGGCTTGCGCAGGTCGGCTGCCCATTCGCCTGCCGGCTTCCACCGACCCGGCCTCCACCGCGCTCGCTCCCGGCGATGCCCCGTGCGCCTCACCCCGCTACCGCCCCTGCTGTGGCCAGGTCGCCTACGCCATGGCTGGGCCGCTCCCGTCGGGTCGCCCCGCGCCCCTGCGAGCTCACGCTCCTCCGCTCGTCGCCGTCTCCGGCCACAGCGCCGGCCCCGGCCTCATCAGCCGCCTGCCGGCTCCGCCTCCGCCCACGGCCGGGTCGCGCGTGCCGGATCCGCTTCTGCCCGCGGCCAGGGGCCCGCGCTGGCCGGCCTCCCGTGCCGCCCGCCCGACCTGCCCGCTCGGCCGGCTCCCACGCTGGCCGGCTCCCCGGCCGCCCTGCGCCCATCCGCGCTAGCCGCCTACGTTCAGCCTGCGCGCGTGACGGCTCCACCTCGACCCCGGCCGCGTCCGGTTCCCTAGCGCCGCCCCGCACCTGGCCGGATCCGGCTCCGTCCGCCTCCGGACGCCCACCCCAGGCCGGCTCTGGGTCGCCGCTCCAGCCACCGACCTCGGCCGGCTGACCAAGAAGAGAAAAAGGTCCGAATGTCCATGCCCGGCCGGGCCCGGCTCCGTCCGGCTTCGCCCTCGCCGTCTCCCCCACAACCCTGCCTGCCGGCTTCGCTGTGACCCGGACGCCGGCCGCCGCCGTCCCGCTCCTGCCGACTGCTCAGGCAGTGAAAAAAAAGCAGAAGAAAGAAAGAGGCCGAGTGCTAGAGAAAAGAAGCGGGCCGGCTGCCCAAGTCCGGGTAGGACTAAAAAATGAAGTGGCCGGCTGCGAGAAGAAAAGTTAGGTGCCGGCTGCCCAAGCCGGCTGAGAGAGAAGTGGCCGGGTGCCAAGCCGGCTGACTCAAACAAAAGAGAAGAGAGATCGGCTGGGACAAAGAGAAGAAAAGGCAAACCCGTCCGGATGACCCGTCCGTCTGCTTCGCCACTTGGACGGTTAGTCGTGACCCGCGCTGCCAGCTGTGCCAAGCCGGCTGGACTGCCTCCTACTCCGACGATGCACCCAGCGGGTGCACTGACGCGCCCCCGCAAGAGAGAGAAGACAAAGTAGTCGCCGGGAGATCCGGCCCGACTGCTCAGCAGTCGGCCCGAATCTCGGGGGCTACACCCAGCGGGTGCACTGACGCGCCCCCGCGAGAGAGAGAAGTCAAAGTAGTTGCCGGGAGATCCGGCCCGACTGCTCAGCAGTCGGCCCGAATCTCGGGGGCGACACCCAGCGGGTGCGCTGACGCGCCCCCGCGAAGATTGCAGACAAGAGAAGAGTTCTGTCCGGCTCCCCCAGCTGGCAGAAAAGAAGAAAAAGGACGTTGCAAGACGCCTCGCCGCCTGGCCGGTCGAGCCTGACCGGCCGGAACCCTCCTTCGAGCACCCGGGGGCTCAAAGGCTGCAGCGGGTGCGCCGACGCACTCCGCGAGCGCCGAGTCGCGCCGGCTGTTTTCGACGACCGCGACTACACAAAAATCAATGTGAGCTCCTCGCCCGCATATTTTTGCATCACGCAAGCACGGATAACCCCGAGCGATGCTCGGGTGCTATCTCCGCATTTTTTTATTACAGTTGCATCACTGTTCGCCCCGGCGCCAGCCAGAGTTGGCCCGGGGGCTGGCCGCTTGGCCTGAGACGTTAGTTCCCGCAGACGGCTTAGTAGCGTGCATAGTACCAAAGGCTCACTCTTAGTCACAGACCGCAGAGCGGCTGTCCGGCTAGCAAGAGTGAACGCTGGAGGCCACCCACGCGAAAAACGTCCAGGAAGAAAAACGGTTCGGGCGACCCGGCCGTTTTCCTTTACAAGTATCTACTCGGTTGAATCTGCTCCTAGACTCTGAGTACTGTACACTCCACTTCGCGACCCACTCTTAGCCACAGACCGCAGAGCGGCTGTCCGGCAAGCAAGAGCACAAGCCAAAAAGCGGAGGGAACACGAAAAAGATTAAGGGGGCTCGAACGAAACCGAGTCGGCACCCTCCACATAAAACTTGCAATGCTAAAAGCAAACATTTGATATATCTGCATGGACTAACTTTGTCTTTTTTCTTGATAATTTCCATGAACACTCGCCAAAAAACCTCCGCCCAACTTTGCCAAGTTGCCCAGAGGCTTGGGGGCTGCTGTCGCAGTAATTGACCACGGGTACCCCGAGGACGACTAGACGATATTTCAAGACATCGGGGCTAGCAAAGCCCCTCAGTCCGATTGACCGGCCGATCCTGCCGGCTTCTCGGCCGCTCCTACCGGCTTCCCGTCCGACTGCTCTGCCCGGCCGACTGCCGGCTGCCGACTGCGCCAACTTGCCGGCTGCCGACTACGCCAACCAGCCGGCTGCCGACTGCAGCCCGACCCGACATCGACGAGACGGATGTACCCGAGCACTATTCATGCATCATCTCAGTCATCATGTATAGTATCACTTGTCCCCTCGCACTATTTATGAAGTGACCCAGGGGACAAGGATGACACCCACCATGCCTTTGCCCATGCCACTAGTTACCTAGCTACCATACCTACATAGCTTACATACTAAGCTATCTCACACTATAAAAGGAGGCCTCATCCATCCATCCAGGATGATGGACACTCTCACGCACACACCCACGGCCAAGTGCCATTCGGCCACTAGAGCTTGCATGCTCATCCGGCCACCCGCATATATACGAGGCCAGATGCCTATGGCACTGACCTCAGATACAACTCTAGGAGCAACTCTGTACCAGATATACCAGATACACTCAGACATGCAGCAGTAGGAGTATTATCTCTCCGGAGAGCTCCAAAGCTGGGTAAACCACCGCATGCTACTCGCATACCCGCTCCGAGGCCTATCAGGAGTAGTCTTACCCACACACTAAGCCCTTGTGGCATCTGTCGACTCGCAAACCCCCCGTGAGAATACCACGACACACAAGTATAGGGGATCGCAACAGTTTTCGTTAAGTAAGAGTGTCGAACCCAACGAGGAGCTAAAGGCAGAACAAATATTCCCTCAAGTTCTATCGACCACCGATACAACTCTACGCACGCTTGACTTTCGCTTTACCTAGAACAAGTATGAAACTAGAAGTATTTTGTAGGTGTTGTTGGATAGGTTTGGAAGGTAATAAAGAGCATATAAATAAAAAGTAGGGGCTTTTTAGGTAAAGACACAACTAAATTAGTTTTAGTAGAGAGCTTGTTGTCAAGAGAAAGTTATTTGTCCCTAGGCAATCGATAACTAGACCGGTAATCATTATTGCAATTTTATATGAGGGAGAGGCATAAGCTAACATACTTTCTCTACTTGGATCATATGCACTTATGATTGGAACTCTAGCAAGCATCCGCAACTACTAAAGATCATTAAGGTAAAACCCAACCATAGCATTAAAGCATCAAGTCCTCTTTATCCCATACGCAACAAGCCCCTTACTCGGGTTTGTGTTTTAGTCACTCACGCAACCCACTATAAGCGAATCATGAACGTATTGCAACATCCTACAACGGGGATCCCTCATGCTTGCGCGACACGGAGAGCACCATAGGACAGCACCAATAATAAAACATGCAACTCAAACCAATCACGATCATCAAATAGCCCATAGGACAAAACGGATCTACTCAAACATCATAGGATAGCCATACATCATTGGGAAATAATATATAGCGTTCAGCACCATGTTTAAGTAAAGATTATAGCGGGTAAGAGAGAGGTTACACCGCTGCATAGAGGGGGGAAGAGTTGGTGATGATGGTGGTGAAGTTGTTGGTGAAGATTGCGGTGATGATGATGGCCCCCGGTGGCACTCCGGCGCCATCGGAAGCGAGGGAGAGAGAGCCCCCCTCCTTCTTCTTCTTCCTTGACCTCCTCCCTAGATGGGAGAAGGGTTTCCCCTCTGGTCCATGGCCTCCATGGCACGGGAGGGGCGAGAGCCCCTCCGAGATTGGATCTCTCTCTCTGTCTCTCTCTGTTTCTGCGTTCTTAGATTCTTCCCTTTCACCGTTTCTTATATTCCTGGAGATCCGTAACTCCGATTGGGCTGAAATTTTAACACGGTCTCTATCCGGATATTAGCTTTCTTGCAGCAAAAGAAGGGCACCAACCGCCTTACGGGGTGGCCACGAGGGTCAGGGGCGCGCCTGCCCCCCTGGGGCACGCCCCCCTGCCTCGTGGCCCTCTCGTGCACCGTCTCGCGTGGATTTTTCTTCCCCAAAATCATATATATTCCAAAAAAAATCTCCGTCAGTTTTTATCCCGTTTGGACTCCGTTTGATATGGATATTCTGCGAAACAAAAAATATGCAACAAACAGGAACTCGCACTGGGCACTGGATCAATATGTTAGTCCCAAAAATAGTATAAAAAGTTGCCAAAAGTATATGAAAGTTGTAGAATATTAGCATGGAACAATCAAAAATTATAGATATGACGGAGACGTATCAATGAGCACGAGATGGATGAAGTTACAAAGCACAACTCTCTGTACCCTCCTTTTACTTTTTGTTATTTAGATTAAATAAAGAAAAAATAGTATTTTCTGTCTGTTTTCTGAATTATCCTTGCAATAAAATACCCCAAAAATAAAAATTCTCCAAATGTCCTGAAAATGAAATATGATTTTTTGTAGAATATTTAAGAATTTCTGGCACTGAGAACACACCAGGGGGGCCCACCATTTGGCCCACGAGGGCACAGGGCGTGCCCCCTGCCTCGTGGGACCCACGTGGACCCCCTCCACTTACTCCAGCACCCACTCACTTCGTCTTCCTCCAGAAAAATCCTCCCATAGCTCAAACATGTGTTCTAGCTCATCTTGCTGCCATTTTCGATCTCTTTGCTCAAAGCTCCATTCACAAAACTGTTTTGGGGGATTGTTCTTCGGTATGTGACTCCTCCAATGGTCCAATTAGTTTTTGTTCTAGCGATTTATTTATTACAAATGTTTGCTACTAAGGTGACCCTGTTCTTGAACTTGCATGTCAAATTTATATGGTCCAAAGTAGTTTTAATGCATGATATAGCCTTTAGGCACATGTGGGAGTAGTTGCTATCAATCTCGTTGAGTTTGATTCACTAAAATTTCAGAAATTTTTCAGAGAAAGAAAAATGCATAGGAAAATGTACCAAGGTGGTTCCTCAAGGAAGCAAGAATCAAGGCTCGCGATACGTGAGCCAGATGATGAACCACCGAGGGAAGCTCAAGTGCGGCCTTGTGAATGGCCATCAGAGGAGTTTATGGTCCAGGCAGACATCAAGGATGAATTTGACGTGTATGTGCGTAATGCTGATCTTCAGGACTTCGTGTAAGATAAGTGCCTACAGTACCACTACCTAACTGATTCCTTTGTGAGGAGGTTTAAATTTACATCCTCGTGCAATTCTCACACTGTTTTATTTGATCTTTATGATAAATCATATACCATGGACCTAGAAGATTTTAATACTGCTTGTAAACTCCCGCAGTGGGGCAATGTTAGTGAACCTCGCAAATCTGAATATAAAGACTTTCTTGCTAATATCACTGTGGGGGAATCTAGGTAAATCACACAAGCAACCATAGGCAGCATTCATTTCCCTTCCATACATTATTTTGCTCTCTTTATAGGTAGATGCATTACCAGTAAAGATGAGGCTTGTCACATGTGCGTTCCAGATCTTAGTGTCCTCAAGAGTGTGGTATTAGGTGATAAACAATATAACTTAAGGGCCATTGTTGCATGAACGTTACATCTTAACGGTACAAGTGGAGATTTGTTTGGTGGAATTTATGCAACTCGTGTAGCTAATTATCTTGGTGTACCCATACATGAAAATGATATGGAGTTACCTCCTGCTTATCTAGATTATAGTGCTATGGTTCGCCATCAGTTGCTTGAGAGGAATGAACAGTTCCTCCAGTACCGACTAATCTTTGACTGACAGCGCATTGTCCATGTTGCCCTGCCTGCTCCTACTTTCTTTAAACTTTCAGGCAAAAAGGAGATATGTTATAACCAGGGAGGAGGCGAACGAGTATGAGAGGAGGAGGGAGGCAGCTCGCCTCCAAGTTGCAGCTCTTCAAGCAGTAGCTGCTGCATCTCAGCACAACCCCAGCTACGACTTTGGATATCCGCCAGGCCAGCAGTGGCCATAGACCAACTTAGGCCAAAAGCCTAAGCTTGGGGGAGTACGTATTTGTCACCAAATTACATTCATGTTCACACACTCATTCTAGATGTCGGTGCTCATACTTTTTCATTTGTACTATCCATGCTAGTTTATTTTCTTTTCTAAGCCTTCTTCTTGTGTGTTTGAAAAACCTTAAGAAAAATAAAAAAAATAGTTGTAGCTTTTAGCTAGTTTACTTTCCATGTCTGTAGTAGTAGTAACTAAAAGAAAACCCAAAAAGATTTCTCGTTCTTCTTTTGCTTCTTGGGAGCTTTCCTGTGTAAATAGTTTTATTTCCTTTTTTATTCTTTGGGGGTCGAGAGGAGAAGACCATGATGAAAATCTTAGGTGGCTCTCATATGCATTATTGTTGATTAACCAAGAGCCCATATTACCTTGTCTTCTCCCTTGTATAAAATGCTTGCATATTCCAGCTTAGTCCAATGCACGTGGACTATTATTATTATCCACACCGTTCGGTCGTGCGAGTGAAAGGCAATAATGACGATATATGATGGACTGAGTGACATGAGAGAAGCTGGTATGAACTCAACCTATCTTGTTTTTGTAAATATGATTAGTTCATCGTTCCTGATTCAGCCTATTATGAATGAAACATGTTTGCAATGGCAATTAGAGATTATAGTTGCCCATGCCATGCTTAATTAGCTAGGAGTTTATAATGGTTTACCTTGCGTGCCAACATATGCTATTAAAATGATTGTGATGTGGTATGATAGGGTGGTATCCTCCTTTGAATGATTCGAGTGACTTGACTTGGCACATGTTCACGCATGTAGTTAAAACAAAATCAACATAGCCTCCCCGATATTTATGTTCATGGTGATTTATATCCTACTCATGCCTGCACTCATTGTTGATTAATCTTAATGCATGTTCATGACTGTTGTCGCTCTCTAGTTGGTCGCTTCCCAGTCTCTTTATAGCCTTCACTTGTACTAAGCGGGAATACTGCTTGTGCATCCACTTCGATAAACCCCAAAGTTATTCCATATGAGTCCACCATACCTTCCTATATGTGGTATTTACCTGTCGTTCCAATTAAATTTCTATGTGCCAAACTCTAAACCTTCAAATGAAATTCCGTTTTGTATGCTCGAATAGCTCATGTATCAACTAGGGTTGTCTATATCTTCCATGCTAGGTGGGTTATTCTCACGATGAGTGGACTCCGCTCATCATTCATGAGAAAATGGCCGGTCACCGGGATGCCCAATCCCATGCTCAAATCAAATCAAAATAATTGCAAACAAAACTCCCCCAGGATTGTTGTTAGTTGGACGACACCCATTGTTTCGGACAAGCCATGGATTGATGTTTGTTGGTGGTGGGGGAGTATAAACCTTACCATTTTGTTTGGGAACCGCCTATAATGTGTGTAGCATGGAAGATATTAAGATCTCTTGGTTGTTATGTTGACAATGAAAGTATGCCACTCAAAATATTATTTATCTCTATTTCAAAACTCGAGCTCTGGCACCTCTGCAAATCCCTGCTTCCCTCTACGAAGGGACTATCTATTTACTTTTATATTGAGTCATCATCCTCTTATTAAAAAGCACTAGTTGGAGAGCAGCACTGTCATTCGCATGCATTGCTATTAATTTACAATGAGTATGACTGTGACTGGATCTCTTTTACCATGAATTACAATGTCTAGTCAGTCCTTGATCTTCAGGGGTGCTCTGCATTTATATTTTGCGGTCTCAGAAAGGGCTAGCGAGATACCATCTTGTTATATTATGTTATGATTGTTTTGAGAAACTGTTGTCATCCGAGATTTATTATTATTGCTCGCTAGTTGATTATGCCATTGATATGAGTAAACATGAGACCTAAATGTTATTGTGAATATGGTTAGTTCATAATCTTCGCTAAAAACTTGAATGCTGGCTTTACATATTTTTAATAACAAGATCAAACAAAGTTTGTAAAAGTTTTTCTTCATCACTTTCAGTTTGTCAACTGAATGGCTTGAGGACAAGCAAAGGTTTAAACTTGGGGGAGTTTTTATGTCTCCAATGTATCTACTTTTCCAAACACTTTTGGCCTTGTTTTGGACTCTAACTTGCATGATTTGAATGGAACTAACCCGGACTGACGCTGTTTTCAGCAGAACTGCCATGGTGTTATTCTTGTGCAGAAATAAAAGTTCTCGGAATGACCTGAAAATCCACGGAGACACGTTTTGGAATTAATGAAAAATACTAGTGAAAGAATCAGCATCAGGGGGCCCACACCATGTCCATGAGGGTGCAGGGCACGCCCCCCTGCCTCGTGGGCCCCCCTGGGACTCCACCGACCTCAACCCCAACTCCATATATTCACTTTCGGGGGGGGGGGGGAATCAGGGAGAAGGATTCATCGCGTTTTACGATATGGAGCCGCCGCCAAGCCCTAATCTTCCTTGGGAGGGCTGATCTGGAGTCTGTTCGGGGCTCCGGAGAGGGGAATCCGTCGCCATCGTCATCATCAACCATCCTCCATCACCAATTTCATGATGCTCACCGCCGAGCGTGAGTAATCTCATCGTAGGCTTGCTGGACGGTGATGGGTTTGATGAGATTACCACGTAATCGAGTTAGTTTTGTTAGGGTTTGATCCCTAGTAGCCCTTATGTTCTAAGATTGAGGTTGCTATGACTTTGCAGTGCTCAATGCTTGTCACTAGGGCCCAAGTGCCATGATTTCAGATCTGAACCTATTATGTTTTCATGAATATATGTGAGTTCTTGATCCTATCTTGCAAGTCAATAGTCACCTACTATGTGTTATGATCTAGCAACCCCGAAGTGACAAAAATCGGGACCACTCCCGGTGATGACCGTAGTTTGAGGAGTTCATGTATTCACTAAGTGTTAATGCTTTGGTCCGGTACTATATTAAAAGGAGGCCTTAGTATCCCTTTGTTTCCAATAGGACCCCGCTGCCACGGGAGGGTAGGACAAAAGATGTCATGCAAGTTCTTTTCCATAAGCACGTATGACTATATTCGGAATACATGCCTACATTACATTGATAAACTGGAGCTAGTTTTGTGTCACCCTATGTTATAACTGTTGCATGAGGAATCGCATCCGACATAATTATCCATCATTGATCCATTGCCTACGAGCTTTTCACATATTGATCTTTGCTTAGTTACTTTTCCGTTGCCACTGTTACGATTGCTACAAAAACTACTACTGTTACTTTTGCCACCGTTACCGTTTCTTCCATATTACATTGCTTGTAAATACTTTGCTGCCGATATTAGTCTTTCAGGTGAGGTTGAATTGAAACTCAACTGCTAATACTTGAGAATATTCTTTGGCTCCCCTTGTGTCGAATCAATAAATTTGGGTTGAATACTCTACCCTCAAAAACTGTTGCGATCTCCTATACTTGTGGGTTATCAGTAAAGTAGTTTTGGATGCACGGTGTGGTATATGTATGTTATCATCAAGTATTGTAACATGAAGCTGACTGTTGTTTGTTCTTTTTCATCACAAGTTAACGACCTATTTCTGAGGGGAGCGTACATATTACCATATTACTGGTTGAGTCAAGTTTCATCTGCTGCATTACTGTTATAAGTTACCAGTAGCAAAGAGAGTCGTGTACTCATGTATGATAAGGTAGTTTGCTTGAGCTATATGCTTGCATGGCATTTGGTTGATCATTTTTCCATCCATGTATTACTAAACTCTACCAAGTTCTATAATGACACAATATTAACTTGTTACAGGATATGCAATGAGTAATTGAGTATGCACAAAAGCTTTGGTTCTTGGTCATCTATATTCTACTTAGAATATAACTCACAAGGTATGAACATAAAGCTAATGTTTTTTGTTGTGTATAATGTACATCCATGTTGGCTGACAAGGTCATCTTGATAACCTTGTTATGTGAGGGGTGGAAGCTAAATTCACACAATAAAATGGCTTCAAAACATACCATGTCAGTGACACTAAGATAGGGAGTAATGCTACATCTACAAAAGATAAGTGCCACACGTGTGGGATGAAACAACATGGTCCAAACGCCTTCATTACCATCCATTTTGCCACATCAAATAGATCAAATCAGCAGAATCTTTTTGGTTTTTCGGACTTCAAAATGTTTTATCTCTTAATAACAAATTCGATTAAAAATCTGTTCTCACATTAAATCCGCCTCGAAGAGATCTTAAAAACTAGATCCCATATTGATATGTTTTGACGACTTTTTTTGGCCAAAAGTTGTCATGATGTTACACTGAAGTTGCCATAGTGTTTAGACAAAATTTGCCATGATATGTTTTCATCGATTTTTTCTTCTAGATTTAAAGCTACCATTGTACTTTAACTATTTTATGGAAAATTTTATTAATAACCATGGCAAATTTTAGTAATTAAACACGACAAATTTAATTCATGATCATGGCAATCTTTAGTAATTTATCATGGCAAATTTAGTTTATAGATCATTACAATTTTAGTATTTTGACCATGGCAGTTCTAGTATTTTGATCATGGAATTTTTTTTTTTGCATGAACCATGAAATTTTTTAGTGCATGTATCATGACAAATTTAAGTAACTCACCATGAAAATTTTAGTTTCTAGTTCATGGCAAAATTGAGCCATTGACTATGCATTTTTAAACAATTAACGATGAATTTATTTTTAATTATGAACCATGTCAAAATTATTTTATGGATCATGGAAAATTTTAGTAATTTTACATGGCAAGTTAAATTTCTTAATTCCCTTTATTATAACATGTCAAAATTTACTTTAAACATAGAAGAAAAAGTAGTTCAGGACATGGTTAGGCGACGCCTTACACGGCACCATTTGCTGGTATCCCTGAAGTTGGTGTTGCATATTTCTCTCTGGTGCTAGCTCAGTACTACCTCTGTCTTGGTTTATTGGCCTCCTTAGTAATTTGTGTCAAATTTTGATAAAAAATTAACTAACCAAATGTTAATGCATGTTAACAAAAAATATATCGTCGTATTCGTATTTCAATCTAGTTTTCATAGTTTTTTATGACATGTGTAAATATTTTATTAGTTAAATTTATAGTTAAAATTTGACACAAAATATAATGAGAATTAATAAATCAGGACGGAGGTAGTAGCTGACGCCGACTGGTCACAATCACGTGAATGGATCGAACCTGGCGAAGTGGTTCGACCAGTCTGACGCTTGGTCACTGATGTTTGATCGAGTCTGAGCACGTCGTGCTACAAGATCGTCGCATACGTTGTACGCAACACAAGCAGATTCCATGTTGGTGGCGGATATATCGCCCTCCGTGTTTACCTCCCTGCCACGCGGAATCTGATTAGACAAGGTAACCTTTTCTACACTGTGGTAAAAATCTGTCGCTTCAGCAAGGAGAGCTAAACAAGTTACTTTCTCGAGCGCGAAGCATAAGTGAGGGTAAGAAAGGTAACATCATCATCGTGTCAATTCCCCGCACGCATGTCTTTCGCGGGCGGCGAGCGCTTATCTTTCAGCAAAGTGCTTTTTACCAGCCATGAAAAGACATGGTAAATACTATGTCCTGCCGCAGACACCAACCCAAAAAAAAGGGCTGAATAGCCGCACAGTGTACTTGCTGTTGGATTTGTTTTTGAAACGAAAGCGCGCTTTGTTCCTTTGTCACACTAACGGCCCATCTTCCATGTGATTCAGAGGCCCTGACCTCTGATGGGAATCATCAGAGGTGAAACATGGCAGTGCGTGACGTCCTCGAGAAACTGAAACTCTAGCGGTAAAAATTAAGAAGATGGTAAAAAGGAGGGGAACAAGAGGCCTGGAGAGTGCGTGCGCTTTCGGGGCACAGATGTTGGTGTGAGCTCATCAACGCCATGCAATGCAATGCAATGCATGCAGATGCAAGTGAGGCCACATCTTTTGAGGTCAATTCGTTTTCTACGGCTCTGTACTTTTTGCCGCTGAAAGAAGGGAGGAAGGGTTTATTACGACCGCTGCTCGTGCTGCCGTCGCCTTTCGGTGCTCGGCCGACCGTGCATGGCGGGGTGCTGCCGGCTCCGACGTATGCCCCCGAGGTAAAAAATCAATCGAACAACCTAACGGACGATACGAAAATCCTGTGTGGATTCCGATTTGCAATAGGTTTCGCGGTCCATCCAGTTTCACGCCTCGACAAATATGCAATGGATTTGCAGTGAGTATTAGAGAATTTGAGCCGCGGAGAGACGATGGAGAACATCACCTTGCTTGGAATGGTTGTTAAATATTTTTGTTTTGTGGAATGATATGGCTCTAAACAATGTCCTTGCGTGCTTGAAGTGCCCGCGTTCAACCTGGGCGTTCGGGTTTACCCGAAAATTTCGATTGGATAATTCAGGTACAAAATAATTTGGGTTCTCGGATTTAAAACCTGAAATTGTATAAAAATTTTGCTACTTAAAATTCAGGTACCCGAAATTTCTGGCTCGGGTTCAGGTCTAGCGTTGTGGACGACACATGTGGGTGTGTTCCACGCATCTTTGTGTTGTTGTGCTCATGTTTTAGCGTATCTATAGAATGGTGTTCGCAATAGTTGTGCTGCGGTAAAATTCTTGCAGCTAATCCATATCCAAGGGAACCCGCTCCCCTAGGGTTCCTCCTCCCTCCTCCTCGTTCCCCCCGCCGCCACCGGCCGCCCTCCCCTTCCGCCGCCACTGGCCGCGCGCGTCGCGCCCCTCCTCCCCCCTCCTCCGCCTCCCCGTTCGCTCACTTGCCTCCCCCACCCCCTGCGGGCGACGGGCGGACCCCCTGCTTCCTCCTCTCCTCCGCCCCTCCCCGTCCTTCTCCCCCCGTCACCGCCGGCGAGGTCTTCCGGGCCTTAGCGGCGGCTGGCCGTCCTTTCCTTGCGCACATATGGGGAGGCCTCCCGATGGCGGCGGTGCGGCTCAGCGGCGGGTTTTTCGTGGGCTTCGGGGTCCTCGGTGCGATGGCACAGCCGTTGGTCGCGGGGCGGCGTGGCGGTGCTGGTGGCCGGTGGCGCCCGCGCGACCCAGATCTGGGGCCTTTCGGGCCCCATCTGGGCTAGGGCGGGCCGGCGGCTCGGTGCGTGGCAACGCTGCTCCCTGGGGTTGGTGGTGAGAAGGCGGTAGTCTGCGGGCGGTGGCGGCACCGTCGGCCGACGAGCTGCAGCACGACGACAGGGGCTCTTTGAACCCTTTTGGGTCCGGCTGGGCCTCGGCGCCTGGGAGGTGTGGCACCCCGGCTCAGAGAAAACCGAAACGCCCCGTATTCCAGCCTAGAGATCGAGATGAAGTCTTCTGGAATACGACACTGCTTAGTATAGAACAAACCAGCTCTCTATTACAACATGAATATGAATACAAGTGTTGCGATATTACAATGAATAACATCGGCACGACGACATTACGCCAACCACGGTTGCTCTATACAAGCAGCATAACAACTCGAATCAGCGGAACAACTACTGGCAGCGGAACAACGAACAGCGATGATGGACTCCAATCCGCAGGGACTCTAGCTGGAACATTTATCCTAGCCCGTGAACACGGGAACAACACCAAACAAGCAAGCAACCCAGGCACGACCTGCAAACTGGCATGACACGCCAGGTCAGTACATTGAATGTACTTGCAAGCTCACAATAATCAGAAACATTTAAGACAAACAACAGCATGGCAATTACAGGTTAAACAGGAACTATCATGAAATCATCAGGATAACATGGCATGAACAACATGAACATAATATTGCTAGAACAATATGATCATGGCATGAACATATAAATCTGATGATACTAGCATGCAACATCATGACACTACATGCACCATTTATTCTGCTCGGGTTACCTCGTAACCATCACATGCATCACTTACCAACTTATGACATTATTCGATCATCTCAGGATCAACTCAAGCTTGGTATAAACAATACCGTAGTAATCATCAAATGACCACAAGGAGCTTGATCTTTACCCACGATTCTTGCACAACATCACGAATATCCAACAACTCGGTATTCTCGATACCACGGTGATCATTCCGGCGATCACAACCATGACCAACACTTGGTCTCAAACAGTGATCCTTCCGGCGATCACAACCACGACCAATACCTGGCCTCAAACGGTGATCCTTCCGGCGATCACAACCAACTTATCTCATCCTCAAACCGGGGTTGTTATTTAGCACATTATTATTATTATTACTATTGAATCATAGTGTGACCAACTACGAACTGGGCCCTTATCCACGGGCGCGGCTATCGATAGATTTAATATACACTCTACAGAGGTTAGTACACTGTATCCACACTACGAAACCCATGGCCTTGCACTCCCATTCGGGTTGACCAACGGCGTTCCGACAAAACCGATCTATTGTCATGACACTCTTCCGGCCACTCCGACCCACTCCCAACTGGGCTAGTCCTGGGTGGCCCCGTGTCTACCAAAGACACAACGACCACCATCGTGGACAAACGTCCCTCACGGGGACCGTCCCTCACAGGGACCGGATCCATAATAACAACAACGGGCACACAAGATTATGTCTGCTTACCGGGCCAGGGTACCGCACACCCATAACCTTCCCTAGTTGGAGGCACCGGCGAGAGGCACGACAATAGACCCAGTTAGGACCTTCCCATGAAGGTAAGCGTGGTTGCACTAGTCAGTTCGATATGGTGGCACCATGACTCAGTCAACAAGTGTTCAAGTTCAATTTAATCCGGTTAAACTTGAATGCAAATATGCTGAGCCATGATAAAATAACATGATACAATTACAATGTATGAGCATGATATCAACATAAGCACGGGTGCAACATAACTAGCCACCATATCAACAATGAATCATCTCCAACTGAGCATGGCATAATGAAGAGCATGAATATTACCAGTACAACACTACTCATAGCATAACATGACCACTAGCATCAACAATAGACATCATGCAAGAACATATCAACAATGCCATCATGCAAGCATTTAACCAACTAGATGCAATGGAACATGCATAACAACGGTACCCGGGACAGACGACAGTCATGCACCGAAGACCATTACCAACATCACATATACTACTAGCAAGCATAAGCATATGAAAATAATACTAGCAACTAGCAGGGCATGACAACTAGGTGCATACCAACATAGCAAGAAAGTAAGCATGAATCCATAAGCATTATCGAAACAACTATAACCATATTTTAAGCAAGCAAACATTTAATAAATATTCAAGTTGAAAACCATGGCTACTTCATGACTATCATGCAAGTGGGTATTGTGGCTTGCCTGGGGTGACGGAGACTCCAGAAAGAAGTGCGGTGAAGCCACGGAACGAAACGCCAGACGGTACGTTCTCAGAGAGGGCTGATTAGAGGCAAGGGAAAAATGGTCATTTTCACTGCGAAACCACCTAGTGAAAATGTTACCAAAAGATAGAGCTCGATGATACGAAGAAGTGAGCGTTGGTTTCACCTCAATCGGAGTTACGGTTGAAAAGTTATGAAGGTTGGAAGAAGAAGGGCCAATATGTGAATATTTTCATCACCAACGGGTCCCTGAGTGGATAAGGCAGAAACAGATTTGAGAAAATACGCTTTCTGACTTAGAAAACGTACTTAAGGCCGAAGTAGAAACAGAATATGCTTTCAGACAAGAGGAGACGTACTCTGTAAATGCGTTTCCACTTGCCACGTGGGATGGAGGGGGTGAGACACTGACGCGTGGGGCCCAGGGAGCAGGGGGAGGGGCCAACGCTCGTGTCTTCTTCCTCCTCGCGCCTCTGTTCCCTCGTGGAACAGAGCGAAGACAGGGGAAGGAAGCGGCGATGGGGCCGGCCGGCTCCGGTGGCCTTCGTCCAAAACCGAGCGCACCGGCGGGCTCGCGAGGATGCAGCGCCTCCGTTCAGAGGAGAAGCGGCTCCCGGGGAGGCGCGTGGAGGAGGGGAGGTCGTGGCGACGGGAGGCGCCAGGAGCTTCGGGCGGCGGCGGCTCTCGGCGATGGGGGCTCTCCAGCGACGAACGGAGGAGATGTGGAGGCTGGTAGGGGTGTGGGGAGTGTCGTGGTGGAGACGGGAGAGAGGAAGGAGCTCCGGATGGCTCGGTCGAGGTGGTGGCCGAGAGCAACGGTGACGGCCAAGCTCCGGGAGGCGCGGCCAGAGGGACTCCGGTGACGAACTGGTGGGGTGGGGAGGCTCAGTGGGACGAGGGGGAGTCGGTGGACAGGTCAGGGAGGCGAGAGGAAGCTTGGCTCGGCCGGAATCATGCCGAGGCCGAGGCGGTCATGGTGGACGGCGATGAACTCCGGCGAGATGAGGCGATTCCAGAGAGCAAATGAGGCGAGGGGGAGATGGGTGAGCTGCGGGAGGGCTCGGGGCACGCTTAAATAGCCGCGAGGAGGCTCTGGAGCTCACAAGCGAGCTTGAGCAGTGCTCTAATGGAGGTCAGGGGCAGGGCATGGCACGGGCACGGCATTTGCGACGCATTGATGGCGAACCACGACGAGGCACCGATGAAGGGAGACGCAGTCGAGCACGGGCTAGCTCCTGTACAAGGTTTGAGGTCGAGACGAGGAGGGAGGAGACGAGCATAGTGGCCAGAACAAGCCAGAGCACGCCTGCAGCCAAGACGCAAGCGTGATCACCACGCGCACTGGCGCAAGCGGCGCTCTTTGGCGTGGCCAACCATGTCCAGTGGATGGAACTTGGTGCCCTCAGTCAAAATGAGGAAATAAATCGGTCCAGGGTCAAAGAAGAGATTTGCACTTAGCTCCAAAAGTAAATCAGTAAGAAGGTGTTTGTAACTTGCTGTGGTTAAACCAGCTAGCTAACGTGGTAAAGAGTTTGTCTGGCGATGATCACACACTAAGGTGATGCTGATCACCAAAAATCAGACTAAGAGGAGGAGTTTAGATGAGGGTTGCAGTAGAAAGTGCAAATCTGGCCAGAATCAGGGATTTGGATGATACGCTCACATACTTGATCTCTATGAGCTGAAATTTGGCATAGAGGGGTTATCTCATGATATGAAGCTGCTGTAAAAGTTTCATGCCATTTGGAAAGCTTCATTGTGGACAGAAACTTGGAAAAATTGCACAGGGCAATTAGATTAACTAGTTGAGCTAAAACTTGGTGGAGGGAGTTGATATGGATTGAAGAATGCCCTGGAAAATTTTCAGCTTAAATGAAGCAATATAAAATATAGTTGCTTGACAAACTGAAAATCTTACCAGAAACTAAGATTTGGAGCTGGGCTCACATAGATGAGTTAAATGAGCTCATATTTGGTGGAGAGTCATTATTTGATCATAGGAAGGACCTGGCAAAATTGCAACTCATTTGGATATGCCTAGCTTGTACTTCCTTCACAAGCACTTCCCTCAGACAGGAACTTTGAAAAATTGCTCAGGAATATTTACTAGGCAAATTGAGTTGGTTTTTGGCATGAACCAATGATATGGACAGGAAAAGCTGTCCAAGAAGTTTGGGGTCAATCAAGCAAATATAAATAGAACTTCCTTTGCAAAGTGACATTTAGGATAGAATAGGAAAAGAACTATTGGAGGATTATTTTTGAACATGGCAATGAAATATTTTGCCATATTTGAGCAAGATAGGACCCAAACAATTTATGATTATTTGGGAATTTTAGAAGTGACAGAAATATAGGGTTTTAAGGGTTATTCCTTTATCAGAAAAGGAATATTCCCAACAAAAGAAATTTGGGTTAGGTCAAAGATGGAAATGACATGATCTTGGGATGATGATGAGGGTGACAAGCCACTATAAACCTAGGAAGACATGATCTTCCCAAGTTTCAGAACCACATAGCCACGGAAAGGAAAAACCAAATAGAAAATCCAAGAAAATCAAAGGAAAAAGGAAAGGGCAAAAATCCAGGCTGTTACAGGAGGCCCCTTGTTCATTCGTCCGGTTGGCTCTGCGGCGGTGGTGGTGGATGTCCCCCCACGTCGGCTGTGTTGCGGATGCCCCCGAGCCCACTATCTCTTCTCTCATCCTCCAGGTCTCGTGTCGGCGGCCTCAGGGAGACGGCGGAGTTGGTTCAGCGACCGTGGTGGCACATGTTGGTGGGCGGCTTGCTGGGCGGTACACTATGGATCGTTTGGGGTGGTGGTGGGGTTTTGGGTTGGGAGAAATCCCTCATGGCTCATCCGGCCCCGACGCGGCGACGCCTGCGGGTACCGCCAAACCTTCTTGAAGGGTGTCAGGTACACCCTCCCCCACTACCCCCCGCGTATCGGGGGAAACCCTAGGACTAGTCCAGGCAGCAGCGGCGTCGTCGTCGCCTCCTTCTTGAAGGTGTTCTTGGTACGCGATGCTTCGGTGTGCTGGGTCATGGTGGTACTTCTCCTAAGGGTGCAGCGGTTGCCGGCCATCTTCATTTCGTTGATCTGCCGTTGTTGGCATCTATTTCTCTTTCTTTTTCTATCTTTTTCATTTGGGTTTGCTTGTGTTGCGGGCCCAGCGAGCTGGCTGTTTCGGATGATGCTTTATCTATAAAGTGGGGGAAACCCTTATCGTCAATAGTTGTGCTGCCATCTTGCCACCCTTGGGTGTGCCACACATGACATGCAAAGAGGAGGTAAGGGCATGTACAATGATGGCGTATAGATGCATATGTTCCTTGAGAAAAAGTAGGTTGAGGTAACTACATCGATTATTTCTCCCCAACACAAGCTATTACTAGTGGGCCTCATCAACAAAAGAAAATAGAGACTTTAGTACACATGCATCTCTACTCTTCATTTCAGCTTTTTAGCTTTTTACACCGGACCACACTTTTTCTCCTCAAGCACCCGCCTTCTGTAGATAATCCCGCTTTCCCATCCAAACCTATTTTTCCTGACATCCGATCCTACATGGCATACAGGGCATCACCCTGGGCTATGCATTGGCCATGCCCTAAGGACATCTCCAACGTGGACCCCCCAAACTACACGCATCCATCCGGAATGTGTGATCCGGATGTCTTTTGCCATCCAACACGGTTCTATATTGGTCGGGCAGGGGTCTGGAAGTTCTTTTTCCCGCAAATTAGAAGCAAACCGAGGGGGTGGGGGAGGGTTTTGTGGGAGTTCAGACCAGCGCAACGTAGGACTCTGATACGTATCCAACGTATCTACTTTTCCTAACGATTTTCCTCTTGTTTTGGACTCTAATTTGCATGATTTGAATGAAACTAACCCCAGACTGACGCTGTTTTCAACAGAACTATCATGGTGTTGTTTTTGTGCAGAAATAAAAGTTCTTGGAATGGAACAAAACTTTGCGAGGAATTTTTATATAATATATAAGAATTTTTGGAGCCAAGACCTGCTAGAGAGGGGCACCTGGGTGGGCACAACCCACTAGGCGCGCCCCCCTCTCCTGGCGCGCCCAGATCAGGGAGAAATAATTATTGCGATCCACGAGACGAAGCCGCCACCAAGACCTGTTCTTCCTCGGGAGGGAAAATCTGGAGTCCGTTTGGGGCTCCGGAGAGGGGGATCTTCGTTCTTCGTCATCACCAACCCTTCTCCATCGCCAATTCCATGATGCTCCCCACCGGGAGTGAGTAATTCCTCCATAGACTCGCTGGTCGGTTAGGAGTTGGATGAGATTCATCATGTAATCGAGTTAGTTTTGTTAGGGCTTGATCCCTAGTATCCACTATGTTCTTAGATTGATGTTGCTATGACTTTGTCGTGCTTAATGCTTGTCACTTTGGGCCCGGGTGCCATGATTTCATATCTGAACCATTTATGTTATCATCATTATATCCATGTTCTAGATCCAATCTTGCAAGTTATTGTCACCTACTACATGTTATGATCCGGTAACCCCGGAGTGACAATAACCGGGACTTCTTTCGGTGATTACCGTAGTTTGAGGAGTTCATGTATTCACTATGTGTTAATGCTTTGTTCTGGTTCTCTATTAAAAGGAGGCCTTAATATTCCTTAGTTTCCAATATGGACCCCGCTACCACGGGAGGATAGGACAAAAGATGTCATGCAAGTTCTTTTAATAAAGCACGTATGACTATTTACGAAATACATGCCTACATTATATCAATGAACTAGATCTAGTGTCGAATAGCCCTAGGTTATTGCTGTCGCATAATGAATATCATCCAACAAGTCAACGATCCAATGCCTACGAACTTCTCCATATTGTTTCTGCTAAGTTACTACTGCTATCATCACTATTACACTTGCTACAAAATTACTGCTATGAATGTTACTATTACTATTGCTGCTGCCACTACTATCAAAATTATCATATTATTGTGCTACTGATTACTTGTTGTAGATAATTAATCTCTAGGTGTGGTTGAATTGACAACTCAGCTGCTAATACCTTCAAATATTCTTTGGCTCCCCTTGTGTCAAATCTATAAATTTGGGTTGAATACTTTACCCTCGAAAACTGTTGCGATCCCCTATACTTGTGGGTTATCAAGACCTTTTTCTGGCGCCATTGCCGGGGAGCATAGCTATATTTGTTGAGTCACTTGGGATTATTATCATATTATCACGATGAAGAATCTGAAGGATGCTAAGACTAAGATATTCCCCTCAATGACGAGGGGAGGTAAGTGATACGTCTCCAACGTATCTATAATTTTTGATTGCTCCATGCTATTATATTGTCTATTTTGGACGTTAATGGGATTTATTTTACACTTTTATATCATTTTTGGGACTAACCTACTAACCGGAGGCCCAACCCAAATTGCTGTTTTTTTCCTATTTTAGGGTTTCAAAGAAAAGGAATATCAAACGGAGTCCAAACAGAATGAAACCTTCGGGAACGTGATTTTCAGGAGAATTGGAGTGGCTGTCAAGAAACAAGGGAGGAAGGCACGAGGCAGGGGGCACGCCTACCCCCTCTGGACGCGCCCTCCACCCTCGTGGGCCCTCCGTTGCTCCACTGACATACTTCTTCCTCCTATATATATCCACGTACCCCCCAAACATCCAAGAGCACCATGAAAACCTAATTCCACCGCTGCAACCTTCTGTACTCGAGAGATCCCATCTCGGGGCCTTTTCCGGAGCTCCGCCGGAGGGGGCATTGATCACGGAGGGCCTCTACATCAACTCTATGGCCTCTCTGGTGATGTGTGAGTAGTTTACTTCAGACCTATGGATCCATAGTTATTAGCTAGATGGCTTCTTCTCTCTCTTTGGATCTCAATACAAAGTTCTCCTCGATCTTCTTGGAGACCTATTCGATGTAATCTTGTTTTGTGGTGTGTTTGTCGAGATCCGATGAATTGTGGGTTTATGATCCAGATTATCTATGAACAATATTTGATTCTCCTCTGAATTCTTTTATGTATGATTGGTTTATCTTTGCAAGTCTTTTCGAATTATCAGTTTGGTTTGGCCTACTAGATTGATCTTTCTTGCAATGGGAGAAGTTCTTAGCTTTGGGTTCAATCTTGCAGTGCTCGATCCTAGTGACAGAAAGGGAACCGACACGTATTGTATTGTTGCCATCGAGGATAAAAAGATGGGGTTTATATCATATTGCATGAGTTTATCCCTCTACATCATGTCATCTTCCTTAAAGCATTACTCTGTTCTTATGAACTTAATACTCTAGATGCATGATTGATAGCGGTCGATGTGTGGAGTAATAGTAGTAGATGCAGAATCGCTTCTACTTGTCTCGGATGTGATGCCTATATACATGATCATACCTAGATATTCTCATAACTATGCTCAATTCTATCAATTGCTCGACAATAATTCGTTTACCCACCATAATACTTATGCTCTTGAGAGAAGCCACTAGTGAAACCTATGGCCCCCGAGTCTATCTTTCATCATATTAATCTTCCAACACTTAGTTATTTCCTTTGCCATTTATTTTACTTTGCATCTTTATTTCTCCTTATCATAAAAATACCAAAAATATTCTCTTATCATATCTATCAGATCTGACTCTCGTAAGTGACCGTGAAGGGCTTGACAACCCCTTTATCGCGTTGGTTGCGAGGTTCTTATTTGTTTGTGTAGGTGCGTGGGACTTGAGTGTGATCTCCTACTGGATTGATACCTTGGTTCTCAAAAACTGAGGGAAATACTTACGCTACTTTGCTGCATCACCCTTTCCTCTTCAAGGGAAAACCAACGCAGTGCTCAAGAGGTAGAAAGAAGGATTTCTGGTGCCGTTGCCGGGGAGATTCGCGCCAAGTCAAGTCAAGATTTGACTCCCAACAACGAGTCATTTCTGGCGCCATTACCAAGTTAAGACATACCAAGTACCCATCACAAACTCTTATCCCTCGCATTACATTATTTGCCATTTGCCTCTCGTTTTCCTCTCACCCACTTCACCCTTGCCGTTTTATTCGCCCTTCTTCTGTTCGTCTTTCCATTTGCTTTGATGTCTTACTTGGCTCGTTTGCTTATTTGGTTGGAATAGTTATTTATTTATTACTAAACAGAGAACCTAAGATCTTTGGATCCTCATCCGCTTGCTAATATTTTTAAGAGATCAAATTATGATGAACCAATTGCTAGTCAGTTTTGTGCACTAGATTATCTTTATGAAGTTTTGCTTGAAATTCGTGAATCTGAAAATTGTGATAAAGTACTTTATGGAGTGATTCACGATGAATATTTGAATAAAAAGCATGATTGCAATGATGATAGTATAAATTCTATTAATTTCAATTGTGCTTATAATATGCAAAGCCCTAAGCTTGGGGATGCTAGTTTTGCTATGTCTACTACTTGTTGCAATGATCATGATTGGGGTGATTCTTCTTTTGATCTTGAAAATTTATTTAAGCCCCATGATGAATATGAGATTGATAATAGTGTTTGCAATATTATTGAAAGTGGGTTTGGAAGAGTGTAAACTTTAGATCCCACATATTTGGAGAATGTTCAATCTTATGAAAATTTTGATAAAAGTGGGTTTGGAGAAGTCATGACTTTAGTTAATGTTAATCCCACTATTTTGGAAGAGTGTCAACTTTGCATGCATGTGGATCGTGTTGAAATTTTTTTATGTGATAGCTATTTTGTTGAATTTGCTTATGATCCTACATGTAATTATTATGATAGAGGAAAATATGGTGGTAGAAATTTTCATGTTACTAAATTACCTCTCGTTATGTTGAGATTGCTACTGTTTCTTTCCACTTCCTTGCATATGCTAGTTTCTGCTTGCCTTGATAATTTGTTTGCCTATAAGATGCCTATTCATAGGAAGTATGTTAGACTTAGATGTGTTTGTCATGTGTTTTATGATGCTCTCTTTGTGCTTCAATTCTTGTCCTTCATGTGAGCATCGTTGAAATCTTATGCCTAGCTATAAGGCTTTAGAGAAAAACGCTTGTTGGGAGACAACCCAATATTTTTACTTGCTGTTATTTAATAAATAATTTATCTAGCCTCTGTTTTGGTTGTGTTTTTTGCGTTTAATTAGTTTTTGTGCCAAGTAGAACCGTTGGGAAGACTTGGGAAAAGTCTTTTCGATCTTGCTGTAAAAAACAGAAACTTAGCGCTCACGAGAATCGCTGCCATTTTTATTTGGAAGGTGCTATTTAGTTAATTATTTTTTCAGATGATTAATAGATAAATTCCTCACGTCCAGCAATTTATTTTAGAATCTTTCGGGTTCCAGAACTTGCTTTAGCTACAGATTACTACAGACTATTCTGTTTTTGACAGATTCTGTTTTTTGTGTTGTTTGCTTATTTTGATGAATCTATGGCTAGTAAAAGAGTTTATAAACCATAGAGAAGTTGGAATACAGTAGGTTAACACCAATATAAATAAAAAATGAGTTCATTACAGTACCTTGAAGTGGTGTTTTGTTTTCTTTCGCTAACAGAGCTCACGAGATTTCCTATTTTGAGTTTTGTGTTGTGAAGTTTTCAAGTTTTGGGTAAAGATTTGATGGATTATGGAACAAAGAGTGGCAAGAGCCTAAGCTTGGGGATGCCCATGGCACCCCAAGGTAAAATTCAAGGACACTAAAAAGGCTAAGCTTGGGGATGCCCCAGAAGGCATCCCCTCTTTCGTCTTTATCTATCGGTAACTTTAATTGGAGCTATATTTTTATTCACCACATGATATGTGTTTTGCTTGGAGAGTCTTGTATGATTTGAGTCTTTGCTTTTTAGTTTACCACAATCATCCTTGTTGTACACACCTTTTGAGAGAGACTCACATGATTTGAAATTTATTAGAATACTCTATGTGCTTCACTTATATCTTTTGAGCTATATAGTTTTTGCTCTAGTGCTTCACTTATATCTTTTAGAGCACGGTGGTGGATTTGTTTTATAGAAACTTATTGTTATCTCATGCTTCACTTATATTATTTTGAGAGTCCTTTAGAACAACATGGCAATAATAAAAACTTTCATATAAGTGCATTGAATACAATGAGAAGTTTGATACTTGATAATTGTTTTGAGATATGGAGATGGTGATATTAGAGTCATGCTAGTTGAGTAGTTGTGAATTTGAGAAATACTTGTGTTGAAGTTTGTGATTCCCGTAGCATGCACGTATGGTGAACCATTATGTTATGAAGTCGGAGCATGATTTATTTATTGATTGTCTTCCTTATGAGTGGCGGTCGGGGACGAGCGATGGTCTTTTCCTACCAATCTATCCCCCTAGGAGCATGCACGTAATACTTTGTTTCGATAACTAATAGATTTTTGCAATAAGTATGTGAGTTCTTTATGACTAATGTTGAGTCCATGGATTATACGCACTCTCACCCTTCCACCATTGCTAGCCTCTCTAGTATCGTGCAACTTTCACCAGTACCATAAAACCACCATATACCTTCCTCTAAATAGCCACCATACCTACCTATTATGGCATTTCCATAGCCATTCCGAGATATATTGCCATGCAACTTTCCACTGTTCCGTTATTATGACATGCTTCATCATTGTCATATTGCTTGCCTGATCGTGTATTTGACATCGTATTTGTGGCAAAGCCACCATTCATAATTCTTTCATACATGTCACTCATGCATCATTGCACATCCCGGTACACCGCCGGAGGCATTCACATAAAGTCATATTTTGTTTTAAGTATTGAGTTGTAAGTAAATAAAGTGTGATGATCATCATTATTAGAGCATTGTCCCAAGTGAGGAAAGGATGATGGAGACTATGATTCCCCCACAAGTCGGGATGAGACTATCGACGAAAAAAAGGAAAAGAGACAAAAAAAAGAAGGCCCAAATAAAAAATGAGAGAAAAAGAGAGAAGGGACAATGTTACTATCCTTTTTCCACACTTGTGCTTCAAAGTAGCACCATGTTCTTCATATAGAGAGTCTCCTATGATATCACTTTCATATACTAGTGGGAATTTTTCATTATAGAACTTGGCTTGTATATTCCAATGATGGCCTTCCTCAAAATGCCCTAGGTCTTCGTGAGCAAGCAAGTTGGATGCACACCCACTTAGTTTCTTTTGTTGAGCTTTCATATACTTATAGCTCTAATGCATCTGTTGCATGAAAATCCCTACTCACTCACATTGATATCTATTAATGGGCATCTCCATAGCCCGTTGATATGCCTAGTTGATGTGAGACTATCTTCTCTTTTTTGTATTCTCCACAACCACCATTCTATTCCACCATAGTGCTATATCCATGGCTCACGCTCATATATTGCGTGAAGATTGAAAAAGTTTAAGGACATCAAAAGTATGAAACAATTGCTTGGCTTGTCATCGGGGTTGTGCATGATTTAAATATTTTGTGTGGTTAAGAGAGAACATAGCCAGACTATATGATTTTGTAGGGATAACTTTCTTTGGCCATGTTATTTTGAGAAGACATGATTGCTTAGTTAGTATGCTTGAAGTATTATTATTTTTATGTCAATATTAAACTTTTATCTTGAATCTTTCGGATCTGAACATTCACGCCACAATAAAGAAAAATTACATTTATAAATATGTTAGAGAGCATTCCACATCAAAAATTCTTCTTTTATCATTTACCTACTCGAGGACGAGCAGGAATTAAGCTTGGGGATGCTTGATACATCTCCAACATATCTATAATTTTTGATTGCTCCATGCTATTATATTATCTATTAATGGGCATTATTTTACAATTTTATATCATTTTTGGGACTAACCTACTAACCGGAGGCCCATCCCAAATTGTTGTTTTTTTTTTGCCTATTTTAGGGTTTCGAAGAAAAGGAATATCAAACGGAGTCCAAACGGAATGAAACCTTCGGGAACGTGATTTTCTCAACAAATGTGATCCAGGAGACTTGGAGTGGTCGTCAAGAAACAAGGGAGGAAGGCACGAGGCAGGGGGCGCGCCTACCCCCTGGGAGCGCCCTCCACCCTCGTGGGCCCTCTGTTGCTCCACCGACGTACTTCTTCCTCCTATATATATCCACATACCCCCCAAACATCTAGGAGCACCATGAAAACCTAATTCCACCGCTGCAACCTTCTGTACTCGAGAGATCCCATCTCGGGGCCTTTCTCGGAGCTTCGCCGGAGAGGGCATTGATCACGGAGGGCTACATCAACGCCATGGCCTCTCCAGTGATGTGTGAGTAGTTTACTTCAGACCTACGGATCCATAGTTATTAGCTAGATGGCTTCTTCTCTCTCTTTGGATCTCAATACAAAGTTCTCCTCGATCTTCTTGGAGATCTATTCAATGTAATCTTCTTTTGCGGTGTGCTTGTAATGATCCGATGAATTGTGATTTTATGATCCAGATTATCTATGAACAATATTTGATTCTCCTCTGAATTCTTTTATGTATGATTGGTTTATCTTTGCAAGTCTCTTTGAATTATCAGTTTGGTTTGGCCTACTAGATTGATCTTTCTTGCAATGGGAGAAGTGCTTAGCTTTGGGTTCAATCTTGCAGTGCTCAATCCCAGTGACAGAAAGGGAACCGACACGTATTGCATTGTTGCCATCGAGGATAAAAAGATGGGGTTTATATCATATTGCATGAGTTTATCCCTCTACATCATGTCATCTTCCGTAAAGCATTACTTTGTTCTTATGAACTTAATACTCTAGATGCATGCTGGATAGCGGTCGATGTGTGGAGTAATAGTAGTAGATGCAGAATCGTTTCGGTCTACTTGTCTTGGACGTGATGCCTATATACATGATCATAACTAGATATTCTCATAACAATGCTCAATTCTATCAATTGCTCGACAGCAATTCGTTTACCCATCGTAATACTTATGCTCTTGAGAGAAGCCACTAGTGAAACCTATGGCCCCCGGGTCTATCTTTCATCATATTAATCTTCCAACACTTAGTTATTTCCTTTGCCGTTTATTTTACTTTGCATCTTTATTTCTCTTTATCATAAAAACACCAAAAATATTATCTTATCATATCTATCAGATCTCACTCTCGTAAGTGACCGTGAAGGGCTTGACAACCCCTTTATCGCGTTGGTTGTGAGGTTCTTATTTGTTTGTGTAGGTGCGTGGGACTTGAGCGTGATCTCCTACTGGATTGATACCTTGGTTCTCAAAAACTGAGGGAAATACTTACGCTACTTTTATGCATCACCCTTTCCTCTTCAAAGGAAAACCAATGCAGTGCTCAAGAGGTAGCAGTAAGGAACTGTCATCCAGTTCTGCTTTAGATTCACCTTTGTTATGAGTAAACTTGCAACACCACCACATGCTATTAATTCTGATATGTCATAAGTTATTGATGATGCTACTTCTACTATGAATGATGCTTATGATGATGCTAGTACCTTGCTTGATAATGATGATGTGCCACTTGGTGAATTTCTTGATGAACAAATTGCTAGAGTAATACAACATGATGTTGTTGAATCTGATGATGAGCTTGAAAATGAAACTCCTGAAACACCTGCTAGAACTAGCCTTCCTATATATGAATCACCTAAGGTATCGGAAGGTTATGTTATGAGTGAGGAAACAACTAGAGGTATTGTTGCTTGCAATGATAGAGATGATCAAGAGAAATTACTACACAAGTATAAAGAAAATTCTCTGAATGCTAGAATGAAATGTGATCCTAAGTTTGCTACCTCACCTATCTTTATTGATGATAAGGATTATGAATTCTCTGTCGACCTAGAGTTAATTACTTTGGTTGAATCTAATCCTTTACATGGTTACGAAACTGAAACTATTGTGGCACATCTTACTAAGTTGAATGATATAGCCACCCTTTTTACTCATGATGAGAAAACCCGCTACTACTGTATTCTCAAATTATTTCCTTTCTCATTAAAGGGTGGTGCTAAACCTTGGTACAATACTCTTGCTCCTGGTTGTGTGCGTAGTCCCCAGGATATGATTTACTACTTCTATGGAAAATATTTTCCTGCTCATAAGAAACAAGCTGCCTTACAGGAAATATTTAACTTTGCTCAAACTAAAGAAGAGAGTCTCCCACAAGCTTGGGGGATGCTCTGCCAGTTACTTAATGCTTTGCCTGATCATCCTCTTAAGAAAAATGAAATACTTGATATCTTCTATAATGGACTAATTGATGCTTCTAGGGACTTCCTAGATAGTTGTGCTGGTTGTATTTTCAGGGAATGAACTGTTGGTCAAGCTGAAGAATTATTGAATAACATATTGAAAAATTATGATGATTGGACTATTCCTAAACCACCGCCTAAACCCACTCCGAAGAAGAGGGTTATATTATATCTCAGTCCTGAAGATATGCAAGAGGCAAAGAAATCTATGAAGGAAAAAGATATTAAAGCCGAGGATGTTAAAATTACCTCCTATTGAAGAAATACATGGGCTTAATACTCCACCACTGCCTAAGGTGGTAGAGGTAAATTCTCTTATGAAGTTTAAAGATAGTGATAATCCTCACAATATGCATCCTAACCAATGCCTTTATGAGTTTGAAAACTACATTAGAAAACAAGATCACTTCAATGCAAATGTTATGAAACAATTGAAATATAATTCGGATATGATTGCTTGCTTGAGTGACTTGTTATTTATAATCTCAAATGATGTTAGAGGTCTTGGAAAACATGCTTCTATGGTTCAAACTCAGTTAGAACAAGTTGCTAAATCTCAAAGAGAATTACTTGATGAAATAGATAATAATATGCATGACTTTGATGTTAGAGTTGCAACTAGAGGAGGTAAAATGACTCAGGAACCACTTTATCCTAAGGGTCACCCTAAAAGAATCGAACAAGATTCACAAAGAGCTAACACTAGTGCACCTAGTTCTTCTAGAAAGAAAAAGAAAAAGAAGAATGATAGGACTTCACATGCTCCTAGCGAACCTGAAATAGAGAAACCTTCGGACAATGATAATGAAACTTCTATCTCTGATGATGAAACTAAATCTGGTAATGAACACTGACCTAGTGATAATGAAAAATATAATGATGAGGTTCATGAAGACTATCGGTGTACAAAAGTAGGGGTCCTTTTTGTACCCCTTTACTTGTGCGCGGGAAGTCGCAGCCACAAGCCTGCGGCCACGCTTGGTGGAGCAGAGGAAGCGAAGACACAAGACTACCAAAGCAGCGCCAAGCCAAAGGCGCAAGAAGCAGAGGGACAAGGCGGGCTTTCCCCGGCAAGAGCCTTGCCGGGGGAGCTTGCGTAGCCCCAGCAAGAGTCTTGCCGGGGCAACTTGCCCAACACCAGTAGAGCCGCCACCCTTAAGCCTAAGAGTTCTGACACCGTCGACAACATTGGAACCAAGGCTCGGGAGGCGCCTGCATGGTGGCATGCAGATCTTTGTGGAGACCAAGAACATACAAGACTAGATGAGGACCAGAAGACGGAAATCCCCCCGGCAAGATCCTTGCCGGGGACGCTCACGAGACCCCCGGCAAGACCCTTGCCGGGGACATCTGCGGGCCGCAGCCAGGCCCCCACCTGCCAAGGCTCTAACATAGTTCCAACACACCAGTCACACCCGCCAGCAAGGCAGGCACCTGCGTGGCGACATGCAACTTCCAGGCCAACTCAACAAGCACCTGCGTGGTGGCATGCAAATCTTCATGAAGACTCTGCCACCGCACCAACTCAGCAGCCAGCTCGCCAGCGTGGCGCTGCACGCCTAGTCATCTTGGACGTGTGTCAGTGCGAGGCGAGGCGGCGACGGACGAGACGAGCTTCCTTGCCGTCCCTGATAAAGTGAGAGGGCACGTCGGCAGCGCATTAAATGCATTTGTCCTACGGTGCCAGGCGATAGACTTGTATACACTACAGACTTTCCACCTCCTGTGTGCCACTATGGCGACCCCTTTGGCTATAAAATGAGGCCTGAGGCATACTGGAGAAGGATTCGAACTTTTTGGACCCTGCATGCTTTGTAGCTAGTCCAAGAACACCAGATAAACACAAACCATCAGGAGTAGGGTGTTACGCATCACTTGCGGCCCGAACCTGGATAAACTCCCCCGTATTTATCTTCTAAACCCCCTCTTTCCACAACCCCGCGCCCGCCGACCGTAGAAGGGATTCCCCATGATCCCATAGGTGTCGCTCTCGCCAACAGCTTTGGCGCGCCAGGTAGGGGGCGCAAGTTGTGAAAATCCGGTTTGGAAGTTAGCGCATTGACTTCATCATCACCATGGCCCCCAAGAAAAAGGGGATCACAACGATCGAGTCGTCCGGAGCCGGTCCAGCCACGCCAGCGCGAGCAGGCAACCGGGTGGCCATGGATGGTGCCAGAGACATGGCCTGCGAGCATCCACGACATTCTGGCAATCGGAGCTAGGCAAGCGGCATCGTTCGGGTCCGAGACGACGAGCCGCGCGTCGCTGGGTCCGGGGGCGGGGTCATGCTGCCTACAAGCTACGCGGCAACCTCTACGGTGCCCTAGCTGGCACCTGCGCCACAGCCTTCCCAGGCCGCGCGCAATGAGCAACACCGCGATGCCGGAACTCCTGGGCACCGCCGCGGGAAGAGCCATGTGTGCCACCCTCAGGACGTGCCAGGCCGGCATGCGCACCCGGACACCGGCGGAAGCAGCATGCTACCGTGGGACCATGACAGAGATCCTTCTAACTTGGTTAGAAGTCGGAGCGCGTCACGATCCACATAGCTCTCGCCGCCACCCACGCCAGCAGAAGCGCTGGCGCGCGTGCAACTGCTCCTCGACCTCCCCCCCCCCCCCCGCTGCGGAGAAGCTCGACGAGTGGAGGGCCACCATTTGAAGCCTTGTCAGCTTCGCCAACAAAGACGAGCCGCTCCCAGCGGGACCCTCAAGCCGACGTTCTGTCGAGCCGGTGCATGCCGGCGGTGGGAGGGCCTGATACGTCTCCAACGTATCTATAATTTTTGATTGTTCCATGCTACTATATTATAAACCTTGGATGTTTTATATGCATTTATATGCTATTTTATATGATTTTTGGGACTAACCTATTAACCCAGAGCCCAGTGCCAGTTTCAGTTTTTTCCTTGTTTTAGAATATCGCAAAAAAGGAAAATCAAACGGAGTCCAATTGACCTGAAACTTCACGGAACTTATTTTTGGATCAGAAGAAGCCCAGAAGACTTGGAGTGCACGTCAGGGGGTCAACGAGGAAGCCACAAGGCAGGGGGCGCGCCCATCCCCTGGGCGCGCCCTCCACCCTCGTGGGCCCCTTGTGGCTCCCCTGACATGCTTCTTCCGCCTATATATTTCCATATACCCTAAAACGATCTCGGAGCACAATAGATCGGGAGTTCCACCGCCAGAAGCCTCCGTAGCCACCGAAAGCCAATCTAGACCCGTTCCAGCACCCTGCCGGAGGGGGAATCCCTCTCCGGTGGCCATCTTCATCATCCCGGTGCTCTTCATGACGAGGAGGGAGTAGTTCTCCCTTGGGGCTGAGGGTATGTACCAGTAGCTATGTGTTTGATCTCTCTCTCTCTCTCTCTCGTGTTCTTGATTTAGCACGGTCTTGATGTATCACGAGCTTTGCTATTATAGTTGGATCTTATGTTTCTCCTTCCCCTCTACTCTCTTGTAATGGATTGAGTTTCCCCTTTGGAGTTATCTTATCGGATTGAGTCTTTAAAGATTTGAGAACACTTGGTGTATGTCTTGCCGTGCGTATCTGTGGTGACAATGGGATACCACGTGATTCACTTGATATATGTTTTGGTGATCAACTTGCGGGTTCCGCCCATGAACCTATGCATAGGGGTTGGCACACGTTTTCGTCGTGATTCTTCGGTAGAAACTTTGTGGCACTCTTTGAGGTTCTATGTGTTGGTTGAATAGATGAATCTGAGATTGTGTGACGCATATCGTATAATCATACCCACGGATACTTGAGGTGACATTGGAGTATCTAGGTGACATTAGGGTTTTGGTTGATTTGTGTCTTAAGGTGTTATTCTAGTACGAACTCTAGGGCTCTTTGTGACACTTATAGGAATAGCCCAACGGATTGATTGGAAAGAATAACTTTGAGGTGGTTTCGTACCCTACCATAATCTCTTCGTTCGTTCTCCGCTATTAGTGACTTTGGAGTGACTCTTTGTTGCATGTTGAGGGATAGTTATGTGATCCAATTATGATATTATTGTTGAGAGGACTTACACTAGAGAAAGTATGAACCCTAGGCCTTGTTTCCTAGCATTGCAATATCATTTACGCTCACTTTTACCATTAGTTACCTTGCTGTTTTTATATTTTCAGATTAGAAATACCTTTATCTACCATCTATATACCACTTGTATCACCATCTCTTCGCTGAACTAGTGCACCTATACAATTTACCATTGTATTGGGTGTGTTGGGGACACAAGAGACTCTTTGCTATTTGGTTGCAGGGTTGCTTGAGAGAGACCATCTTCATCCTACGCCTCCTATGGATTGATAAACCTTAGGTCATCCACTTGAGGGAAATTTGCTACTGTCCTACAAACCTCTGCACTTGGAGGCCCAACAACGTCTACAAGAAGAAGGTTGTGTAGTAGACATCAAGCTCTTTTATGGCGTCGTTGCCGAGGAGGTGAGTGCTTGAATGTATATCTTTAGATCATGCAATCGAGTCTTTTAGTTTCTTGTTTTAGCACTATTTTTGTTTATAAAAGAAAACTACAAAAAAATGGAATTAAGTTTGTCTCATACGCTTCACCTTTTTAATATCTTTCGTGAGTATGATGGAAAAGAAAATTGTGCTCAAGTGCTAGAGGAAGAAGTCTATAAAATGTTTGGCACTAAATCTTTGAATGATGAGCATGATTGCAATGTTGTTAGTAAGAATTCTTTGAATATCCATGATACTAATGATGATTGCACTAGTTATGATGTCTCCTATAAACATGCCAATTTTTGTGGAGTATATTGGGTTTGTAAGTACACACCAAACATGGAAGATAGATATTGCAAGAGGCATAAGTACTTAGAAACTAAATTGTTGCAAGAAAGGCTAGATGAATGTGCTGAAAATTTAAATTATCTTGGCCATACTTGTGAGCTTTGCAATGAACATGATCATTTCAATACCCAATGCAAATTGTTTCATGATCTAATCATGTCCAAAAATTGTTTCATGAAATTAGTTTGCTTATGGGCTATGAAGAAATGAAATGTATAACTAAACATCTTCCAGAATTTGCCCATTATAAACTTCTTGGTTTTGATCAAGAGGAAATTTATATGTATTGTGCGGTGAATTGCATTGAAAATCCTTATATTGCCAATTACGTAAAGAAAAGAAAACAAATAGAAGATGAAGAGAATACTAATGGAAGGGAAGAGACTTCCCAATACCCTCCTATTATTTCTTATGATGAATCAGGTAACGAGGAGGAGCCTCCTATTCAACCAATCTCATTAATAAGGAGCTCCAAAAAGAGGATTGAACCCACACATGATGTGGTGAAGAAGAAGACAAGAAAAAGGAAGAGAGGTAAAAAGATATTTCTCCCAAATAATGCTGCTCCAATTACTATTGTGCCTCATGAAAATATAATTGTGGAAGATAATGATACTTCTTATGATCTTGAAAATCTTTTTGGCACTTGCTTGGAAGAATATGATAATTGCTATACTATTGGTGCTATCCATACTATTACTGATGAGAGTGATTATGTTTATGATATGAAAAGGCCCAAGCTTGGGGAGGCTATGTTTTATTTTTTGAGAATATATTTGCTGCAATTAATGTTAGTCCCAAGCTTGGGGAAGCTATGTTTAATGAAGATGATATTTTTAGTCTCCCAAGTTTTGATATGCAAATTTATTATGACGATAGCATGCATCCTACTTATGATGATTATTGTGATGACACTTATGCTATAAAAAGTAGAGATGATTATATTTATAAAACTTGTCATGATTATGGTTACCCCTTTTCTGAACATTACTCTTTTAATGCGGAAACAATTTATAGTATTCGAGTTTCTTATGATACTCCCACTATTCCGAATGAGAAGAATTTTGCTTATGTGGAGAGTAATAAAATTTCTATGCTTGTTGATCATGAAAAGAATGCTTTAGGTGCTGGTTATATTGTTGAATTAATTCATGATGCTACTGAAAATTACTATGAGGGAGGAACATATGCTTGTAGAAATTGCAATAATATCAAGTTTCCTCTCTATGTGCTTAAAGTTCTGAAGTTATGCTTGTTTTACCTTCCTATGCAAGTTGATTCTTATTCCTACAAGTTGTTTGCTCAAAAAATGCCTATGCATAGGAATTGGGTTAGACTTAAATGTGCTAGTCATATTCTTTATGATGCTCTCTTTATGTTTCAATTCTTATCTTTTATGTGAGCATCATTGAAATCATCATGCCTAGCTAGGGGCGTTAAATGATAGCGCTTGTTGGGAGGCAAGCCACTTTTATTTTTGTTCCTTGCTTTTTGCTCCTGTTTAGTAATAAATAATTTATCTAGCCTCTGTTATGATTGAGTTTTTATGTTTTAATTAGTGTCTGTGCCAAGTAGAACCTTTGGGAACACTTGGGGAAAGTCTTTGCGATCATGCTGTAAAAAACAGAAACTTTAGTGCTCACGAGAATAGCTTCCATTTTTATTTGGAGAGTGATATTTAGTTAATTCTTTTTGTAGATGATTAATAGATAAATTACTCAGGTCCAAAAATTTATTTTAGAATTTTATGAGTTCCAGAAGTATACGTTTGATCCATATTACTACAGACTGTTCTGTTTTTAACAGATTCTGTTTTCGATGTGTTGTTTGCTTATTTTGATGAATCTATGAGTAGTATCGGAGGGTATGAACCATAGATAAGTTGGAATACAGTAGATATTACACCAATATTAATTTAAAATGTGTTCACAACAGTACCTTAGTGGTGATTTATTTTCTTATACTAACAGAGCTTACGAGTTTTCTGTTAAGTTTTGTGTTGTGAAGTTTTCAAGTTTTGGGTAAAGATTTGATGGATTATGGAATAAGGGGTGGCAAGAGCCTAAGCTTGGGGATGCCCATGGCACCCCAAGATAATTCAAGGACAATCAAAAGCCTAAGCTTGGGGATGCCTCGGAAGGCATCCCCTCTTTCGTCTTCGTTCATCGGTAACTTTACTTGGAGCTATATTTTTATTCACCACATGATATGTGTTTTGCTTGGAGCATCATTTTATTTTATTTTGTTTTGCTTTCTGTTTGAATAAAGTATCAAGATCTGAAATTATTTAATTTTATAGAGTCTTCACATAGTTGCATAATTATTCGACTACTCATTGATCTTCACTTATATCTTTCGGAGTAGTTTTTGCTCTAGTACTTCACTTATATCTTTTTAGAGCACGGTGGTGGTTTTATTTTATAGAAATTAATGATCTATCATGCTTCACTTATATCATTTTGAGAGTCTCTAAACATCATGGTAGTGTGCTTTGGTTATGAATTTAGTCCTAATATGATGGGCATCCAAGAGGGATATAATAAAAACTTTCATATAGAGTGGATTGAATACTAAGAGAAGTTTGATACTTGATAATTGTTTTGAGATATGGAGATGGTGATATTAGAGTCATGCTAGTTGAGTAGTTGTGAATTTGAGAAATACTTGTGTTGAAGTTTGTGATTCCCGTATCATGCACGTATGGTGAACCGTTATGTGATGAAGTCGGAGCATGATTTATTTATTGATTGTCTTCCTTATGAGTGGCGGTTGGGGACGAGTGATGGTATTTTCCTACCAATCTATCCCCCTAGGAGCATGTGCGTAATACTTTCCTTTGATAACTTGTAGATTTTTGCAATAAGTATATGAGTTCTTTATGACTAATGTTGAGTCCATGGATTATACGCACTCTCACCCTTCCATCTTTGCTAGCCTCTCTAGTACCGCGCAAATTTCGCCGGTACCATAAAACCACCATATATCTTCCTCAAAACAGCCACCATACCTACCTATTATGGCATTTCCATAGCCATTCCGAGATATATTGCCATGCAACTTTCCACCGTTCCGTTTATTATGACACGCTCCATCATTGTCATATTGCTATGCATGATCATGTAGTTGACATCGTATTTGTGGCAAAACCACCGTTCATAATTCTTTCATACATGTCACTCATGAGTCATTGCACATCCCGGTACACCGCTGGAGGCATTCATATAGAGTCATATTTTGTTCTAAGTATCGAGTTGTAATTCTTGAGTTGTAAGTAAGTAAAAGTGTGATGATCATCATTATTAGAGCATTGTCCCAGTGAGGAAAGGATGATGGAGACTATGATTCCCCCATAAGTCGGGATGAGAATCTGGACGAAATAGAAAAAAAAAGAAAAAAAGAGGCCATAAAAAAAGAAAAGGCCCAAATAAAAAAATAAAATAAAAAAATGAGAGAAAAAGAGAGAAGGGGCAATGCTACTATCCTTTTACCACACTTGTGCTTCAAAGTAGCACCATGATCTTCATGATAGAGAGTCTCCTATGTTGTCACTTTCATATATTAGTGGGAATCTTTCATTATAGAACTTCGCTTGTATATTCCAATGATGGGCTTCCTCAAAATGCCCTAGGTCTTCGTGAGCAAGCGAGTTGGATGCACACCCACTTAGTTTCTTTTGTTGAGCTTTCATACACTTATAGCTCTAGTGCATCCGTTGCATGGCAATCCCTACTCACTCACATAGATATCTATTGATGGGCATCTCCATAGCCCGTTGATACGCCTAGTTGATGTGAGACTATCTTCTCCTTTTTGTCTTCTCCACAACCACTATTCTATTCCACCTATAGTGCTATGTCCATGGCTCACGCTCATGTATTGCGTCAAGATTGAAAAAGTTTGAGAACATCAAAAGTATGAAACAATTGCTTGGCTTGTCATCGGGGTTGTGCATGATTTAAATATTTTGTGTGGTGAAGATAGAGCATAGCCAAACTATATGATTTTGTAGGGATAGCTTTCTTTGACCATGTTATTTTGAGAAGACATGATTGCTTGGTTAGTATGCTTGATGTATTATTATTTCTATGTCAATATTAAACTTTTGTCTTGAATCTTATGGATCTGAATATTCTTGCTACAATAAAGAGAAATTCATGGATAAATATGTTAGGTAGCATTCCACATCAGAAATTCTGTTTTTATCATTTACCTACTCGAGGACGAGCAGGAATTAAGCTTGGGGATGCTGATACGTCTCCAACGTATCTATAATTTTTGATTGTTCCATGCTATTATATTATCAACCTTGGATGTTTTATATGCATTTATATGCTATCTTATATGATTTTTGGGACTAACCTATTAACCTAGAGCCCAGTGCCAGTTCTGTTTTTTTCCTTGTTTTAGAATATCGCAGAAAAGGAAAATCAAACGGAGTCCAATTGACCTGAAACTTGACGGAACTTATTTTTGGATCAGAAGAAGACCAGAAGACTTGGAGTGCACGTCAGGGGGTCAACGAGGAAGCCACGAGGCTGGGGGCGCGCCCACCCCCCTGGGCGCGCCCTCCACCCTCGTGGGCCCCTCGTGGCTCCCCTGACGTACTTCTTCCGCCTATATATCTCCATATACCCTAAAACGATCGAGGAGCACAATAGATCAGGAGTTCCGCCGCCAGAAGCCTCCGAAGCCACCGAAAGCCAATCTAGACCCGTTTTGGCACCCTGCTGGAGGGGGAATCCGTCTCCGGTGGCCATCTTCATCATCCCGGTGCTCTCCATGATGAGGAGGGAGTAGTTCTCCCTTGGGGCTGAGGGTATGTACTAGTAGCTATGTGTTTTATCTCTCTCTCTCTCTCGTGTTCTTGATTTGGCACGATCTTGATGTATCGCGAGCTTTGCTATTATAGTTGGATCTTATGTTTCGCCTCCCCCTCTACTCTCTTGTAATGGATTGAGTTTCCCCTTTGAAGTTATCTTATCGGATTGAGTCTTTAAAGATTTGAGAACACTTGGTGTATGTCTTGCCGTGCGTATCTGTGGTGACAATGGGATACCACGTGATTCACTTGATATATGTTTTGGTGATCAACTTGCGGGTTCCGCCCATGAACCTATGCATAGGGGTTGGCACCCATTTTCGTCGTGATTCTTCGGTAGAAACTTTGGGGCACTCTTTGAGGTTCTATGTGTTGGTTGAATAGATGAATCTGAGATTGTGTGACGCATATCGTATAATCATACCCACAGATAGTTGAGGTGACATTGGAGTATCTAGGTGACATTAGGGTTTTGGTTGATTTGTGTCTTAAGGTGTTATTCTAGTACGAACTCTAGGGCTCTTTGTGACACTTATAGGAATAGCCCAACGGATTGATTGGAAAGAATAACTTTGAGGTGGTTTCGTACCCTACCATAATCTCTTCGTTCGTTCTCCGCTATTAGTGACTTTGGAGTGACTCTTTGTTGCATGTTGAGGGATAGTTATGTGATCCAATTATGATATTATTGTTGAGAGGACTTACACTAGAGAAAGTATGAACCCTAGGCCTTGTTTCCTAGCATTGCAATATCATTTACGCTCACTTTTACCATTAGTTACCTTGCTGTTTTTATATTTTCAGATTAGAAATACCTTTATCTACCATCTATATACCACTTGTATCACCATCTCTTCGCTGAACTAGTGCACCTATACAATTTACCATTGTATTGGGTGTGTTGGGGACACAAGAGACTCTTTGTTATTTGGTTGCAGGGTTGCTTGAGAGAGACCATCTTCATCCTACGCCTCCTACGGATAGATAAACCTTAGGTCATCCACTTGAGGGAAATTTGCTACTGTCCTACAAACCTCTGCACTTGGAGGCCCAACAACGTCTACAAGAAGAAGGTTGTGTAGTAGACATCAGGGCCAGAGACGCTGCGACCACGGTGCACTCTCCTCCCCCACGGCCGCGACAGTAGCCACCGGCTCGTCGGACCGACACCTGTGACAACATTTCGACAGCATCGTCTGACCCGCGAACCCGTTGCAACAAATGCCGAGTTCTTCGAGAGCGAGCTCAGGAAGACGCTCGGACTACCATCGAGCGATGGCGGGAGGCGCACCATCAGTCGGATCGGTGTGCAGGGCCTACTATGGACCACCCAGCACCGGGGGGCTCTAGCAACCTGCCTTACGAGGTGGGCTGTATGGCCTTTACCCGAGAGCTGCGGCAGTTCTAGTGGCCTCCCACCGCACGTTCAAGCCTGCTGTTGGGGAAAAGTACAACAGCAAGACTCACCCGTCGGAGTTCCTCAGCATCTACACCATCGCGATGCGAGCTGCCGGGGCTCATGATGACAAGGTGCTGGCCAACTACTTTCCATTGGCGCTTAAGCCCAACGTCATGTCATGGTTGATGCACCTGCCAGTGGATTCCATCTCTTCTTGGTCGGATCTATGCCACGAGTTTGTTGGCGCCTTTACCGGAGGCCACCAAGCTCCAGGCCAGGCAAGTGACTTGCATGTCATCCCCCAAAAGGATGGCGAGTCCCTGCGTAAGTACATACAAAGATTCAGCCGTGTGCAGTTGTGACGCCCCCGATTTGACCGGACACTAATCATACACGCAAATGTGTACGATCAAGATCAGGGACTCACGGGAAGATATCACAACACAACTCTAAAACATAAAAAAGTCATACAAGCATCATAATACAAGCCAGGGGCCTCGAGGGCTCGAATACAAGAGCTCGATCATAGACGAGTCAGCAGAAGCAACAATATCTGAGTACAGACATAAGTTAAACAAGTTTGCCTTAAGAAGGCTAGCACAAATTGGGATACAGATCGAAAGAGGCGCAGGCCTCCTGCCTGGGATCCTCCTAACTACTCCTGGTCGTCGTCAGCGGGCAGCACGTAGTAGTAGGCACCTCCGGTGTAGTAGGAGTCGTCGTCGAAGGTGGCGTCTGGCTCCTGGGCTCCAACATCTGGTTGCGACAACCAGGTAGAAGGGATAGGGGGAAAAGAGGGAGAAAGCAACCGTGAGTACTCATCCAAAGTACTCGCAAGCAAGGAGCTACACTACATATGTATGCATTGGTATCAACTGGAATAAGGCTATCATATGTGGACTGAACTGCAGAATGCCGGAATAAGAGGGGGATAGCTAGTCCTTTCGAAGACTACGCTTCTGGCAGCCTCCGTCTTGCAGCATGTAGAAGAGAGTAGACTGAAGTCCTCCAAGTATCATCACGTAGCATAATCCTAACCGATGATCCTCCCCTCGTCGCCCTGTGAGAGAGCGATCACCGGTTGTATCTGGCACTTGGAAGGGTGTGTTTTATTAAGTATCCGGTTCTAGTTGTCATAAGGTCAAGGTACAACTCCAAGTCGTCCTGTTACCGAAGATCACGGCTATTCGAATAGATTAACTTCCCTGCAGGGGTGCACCACATAACCCAACACGCTCGATCCCATTTGGCCGGACACACTTTTCTGGGTCATGCCCGGCCTCGGAAGATCAACACGTCGCAGCCCCACCTAGGCACAACAGAGAGGTCAGCACGCCGGTCTAAACCTAAGCGCACAGGGGTCTGGGCCCATCGCCCTTAGCACACCTGCACGTTGCGTACGCGGCCGGAGAGCAGACCTAGCACCTCCATTACAAGGAGCACGTTACGCGGTCCAACCCGGCGCGCGCCGCTCAGTCGCTGACGTCACGAAGGCTTCGGCTGATACCACGACGTCGAGTGCCCATAACTGTCCCCGCGTAGATGGTTAGTGCGTATAGGCCAGTAGCCAGACTCAGATCAAATACCAAGATCTCGTTAAACGTGTTAAGTATCTGCGAACGCCGACCAGGGCCAGGCCCACCTCTCTCCTAGGTGGTCTCAACCTGCCCTGTCGCTCCGCCTCAAAGTAACAGTCGGGGGCCGTCGGGAACCCAGGCCCACCTCTACCGGGATGGAGCCACCTGCCCCTTCAGCCCCCATCTCCGAACAGTATCACAGGTAATGTAACTGTGTAAAGTATATAGTATATGCCCGTGATCACCTCCCGAAGTGATCACGGCCCAGTAGTATAGCATGGCAGACGGACAAGAGTGTAGGGCCACTGATGGAACACTAGCATCCTATACTAAGCAGTAGGATAGCAGGTAATGGTAACAACAGTAGTAGCAAGGACAGGCTATGCATCAGGATAGGAATAACGGAAAGCAGTAACATGCTACACTACTCTAATGCAAGCAGTATAGAGAAGAGTAGGAGATATCTGGTGATCAAAGGGGGGGCTTGCCTGGTTGCTCTGGCAAGAGAGAGGGGTCGTCAACACCGTAGTCGTACTGGGCAGCAGCGGCGTCGGTCTCGGTGTCTAGCGGAAGAAGAGGGGGAAGAAACAATGAATACAATGCAAACAGATGCATAACAATGCATGACAAGACCAGTAACGGTGCTAGGGGTGCCCTAACGCGGTATGAGGTGATACCGGTGAAGGGGGGAAACATCCGGGAAAGTATCCCCGATGTTTCATGTTTTCGGGCAAGGGAGCCAGAGGGGGAAAGTTACGAGTTCGATAGGTTAGGGAGGTGTGGCGGACGAACGGGTTGCGTATCCGGAATCGTCTCGACGTTCTGAGCAACTTTCATGTTGAAAATATTTTAATCCGAGTTACGGATTAAAAGATATGAGTTTCTAAAGATTTTATTAATTTCTGGAATTTAATTAATTATTTAAATTAATTCGAAAAACAGATTAATGTCATCAGCATGATGTCATGCTGACATCAGCAGTCAACTAATCAGTTGACCTAGTCAAACTGACATGTGGGTCCTACTGTCATTGTCTATGACTAACTAAACAGGTTTAATTAGTTTAGTTAGTTGATTAGGTTAGTTAAACACAATTAATTAAGTTAATTAATTAATTAATTAATTAGTTATTTATTTAATTATTATTTTTAATTCTCTCTTTTTTTAAACATTTTTGTTCTGGGGCTGGGGCCCCTTTGTCAGTAGGCCAAAGGCCTAGCGGGTGTGGGCGCCGGGCGGAGGCCGTAGCCCGCCCGGTTGCGGGGCGAGGCCGTGGCCATCCGGTCGCGGGGTCGCCGGCATGGGGCCGAAGGCGAGGCCAAGGGTGGCCAGCAACGGCGATGGTGGTCGCGTCGGAGGTAGCAGGGGGCTGCGGTGGTGCGGGCCACGGCAGGTGCGAGCGCTCCGGGAAGGAGAAGCACTGCGGGTGCGGCTCGGCGCGATGGCACGCCGGGCGAGACGAGGCCGCGGTGAGGACGGGCGGGGCGCGTACAGGGCGATGGCCAGGGGCGTGCGCAGAGTGCGGTGACCGCGATGACGGACGAGGAGAGGGGAAGCTCACAGGGGAGGGAGTAGGGCACGGGCAGCGGGCTCGGGGGGAAGGTTGGGGTGGTCCGACGACGGAGCGGATGAGGACGTCCGACGAGGCTTGACGGAGCCGATGAGGAGGCGAGGCGACGTGGAGCGGCTCCGGCGAGCGGCGTCCGTCGGCGAGGTCGGGGCGTCCGGCATGGCGACGGGGATGGGGCGGCTCTCGGCGATGGCGGGGCAGAACCGGGCGGCGTCGGGGTTCGGCGATGAGGGCGGAGGCGCCATGGTGCGCAACGGCGGCGGGGGGGTGTCGAGCGGCGTCCGGGCGCCTTTTCCCCCGATCCAGATCGGGGAGGGAGCGAGGGGGGCGAGCGGGGTGGGGCGAGTGAGGGTCTCATCCCCGATCCAGATTGGATCGGGAGGGGGGAACGGTGTGGGGGGGGGAGTGCGGGTGGTTGGGTTAGGGTTTGACCAGGGGTGGGGGTTATGGGGGAGTGGGGTGGCCGGCTGGGCCTTTGTCCAGTTGGGTCGGTGGTCGAATGGGCCGGCCAGTTGGGTCGGCTGGCCCGGGGGGGTTCTTTTCCTTTTCCCCTTTTTTTGTTTGTTTGTTTTCTGTTTTCTTTTATTATTTCTTTCTTTTCTGTTTAAATCATTTTAAACCATTTAGCCATTTTATAAAAAGGTGTTTGTTGCCCCATAATTACCCTTGTAATATTGGCAACCACCGAACATTTTTGTTTTAATTTTTGAAAACTTTTATTCTTGCCATAAATTTGAATTTGAATTTTGAACAGTTTCAAATTATTGTGAGGACAGCAATAGTAACCGAGGTGTCATGGCACGATTAGCGTGGGATTACTGTAGCCTAATTACCCGGGCGTCACAATTCTCCTCCACTACAAGAAATCTTGTCCCGAGATTTAAGAGGTGGTGTAAGGGGGAAATTTGTGGTTGTGAAATTCTAACGGATCTTCTCGGTCTTGGTTGCTCTTCTCGAAGAGGTCGATCCCTTACATGGACGTCTTCATTTCTCTGCTTCATCGCATCATGACGAAATTGTCGTCCCTCCTTCAGGATCTCCACCGTTCTTACGAAAGAATAAAGGGTGGTTAATCCGAGAGAGCGGACCTCTACAAGGTTGACTACCTGGTCGATAACATCGGGGAAGGTGGTAGAAAGTAACTCTCGAATTGAAACTGAAGAAAATATCGAGAGCAAGGTACGAAGGTGCAATAAGAATTTTCAAGAGGATAGGCAATCATTTGTTGCCTGATACAAAATGTGAAGGGGTTTAGAGCAATGGGAATAAGTATTGCGCCTGATACCAGAATAGATCACTAGGCAGGTGGCCCGTGAATTACATACGAAGTCAAGCGTGGGAAATAAGTTTGACAACAGGGTGTACAGGAGAGTCAGGTTTCGATCATGTGGAACTGTGGGTTATGGGCCCACCATGTGGTTTTTTTAATAGGAGCAGTGACATCTTGCACGGTCATGATAGCAAGGCATGTCAGAGAGTACCATGTCAGTTATGTCGTCAACAACGTTGGTACCAAGGGCGAGGGACGAAGAGAACCATTTTCCTGCTCGTTGAACGAGGCGTACTAGTAGGCAAAGTTCTCGTCCATCGGTAGTTACCGGAATGTCATCAAAAAAAGTAACAGGGTCTTTGTGACAGAATCGTGCACCGAGTTGGTTACATAAGCAGGGAATTGTTACTGCTTAGATCATATTGGTCGCAAGAAAGGTTAAAGAAAACAATGGAAAGGAAAATGTGTTTAAACACATATTTCAGGGGTATATCCTTTCCAAGGATAAGCAGAGCATGATATCCATGACATGATATAATGTAGAAAACTCTTTAGGTAATGGGAGAGAGATTTCATGGCATTACCCATACAACGGTGTTTGGAGAATTGAGCAGGAAACATTTAGCATTGGGCTTTAAATGTTCTTGTTGAAAATCGGAGTACCATAGACATGCTTCGAGATAGCATTGACATAGTCTTCAAGCAAAGGTCGTACTTTGGATACACCAAGGATTCATCAGGAACAACTTATAGAATAAGTCTTGCAATTTCCTCATGGAAGAATGGATAACCTTGCTAATAAGAAAACTATAACAGTAGGTCCTCCGGCCAGGTGTGCTGGCATGACATCACCTTACCAGGTCATATGAGGATCAATGTTATAACTCTTGAAAGTATGTTCCAACCATCATATCTGACCGAGATTCAGATCTGATCGGTGTTAGGAAACCTCAGACTCAAGATGCCTGAGAAGAAAAGGTGCAAGACAAATTGACGAGACGACATTGTAAGATTCTCGGGAATTGAACTGTGGAAGCAAGTTCCGAATCATGAGTTCATTATTAAATCAAGGATAGAATGAGGAGGTGGCTGATGGAATCAGCGACAATTCATCGAGATTAACAAAAGATGGATTTCCACAATTAAGTGAACAAGGAGATAACATTTGTCAGATCAAATGATATAAGGAAGTATGCTCACGGAAAACATACACAATTAAACATTGGTTGAAAGGTGCGCCCAAAATATGGGTTGGGTTGCACGACCAATGTCAGAATGGTGATTCAATAATCAATAGTCTAAGAACGAACGGCCGACCATTAACTTCAAAGCAATAGGGTTGCTAGAAGTGCAGAATCCAAACAACACCGTTCACTTGTTGGTACCCCGGTTGGAATCAACACGAGGACCAAGAAAGAATGGTGATGGTGAGAAGTATCACGATACCAAGAATTCTTAAGAGGTGGTGAAATTCTCACAACATTCTTGACATAAAAGATGGTAATACTCCAAGGTAAAGGAGAACAAATGCTGGATAGCAAGGATCTCAAGGTATAACACAAAACACGAACAAGTTTGTGTTGAACGGAAGGCAATCGAGTGGTCGATGATAACACAAATCATCGAGGGCAAGGATGGTATTTCTCATCAGGAATTCAATTGATATCCTTGAGGAGCTCGAAATGTTGATGATGATCATGACAATTTCTGTCGAGAGGTTTCATGGAGATGTAATCGGTCGGCGATGACATCAAGTCAAACGAATGATGAAGCGAAAGGTTATTGGAACCATGGGTACGACACAAACTTGAAATCAAGTTTGTTGTTTGAGGTGAAACAATAAGACAAGGAAGATCGACGTAAGCTTAGCCCATCGTCGAAATTGTGCTCCGGAAAGAAGGACCAGGTAGCACAGTTAAAATTTGGCACGATAATGATATAGCCGAGTAGGCTCGGAATGACGTGATCGAGTTCAGACTCGTAAGTAATGAAGGTTACCAAGAGTTGTTGAATCATAGTGCGGACTCAATTCAGTTGTCGGTGTCCTTGAGGGGTTCTAACAACTGAGAACCCGTTGGAAAAATGGAATCGGCAAGAATATTAGTTGATGAAGAACTCATAAGAAGTTATGTATCCCGTGGTATCCTCGAGATACCAGGGGGTAATACTCGACGACAGATCAAAGTAGAGGTTGGACTGGGGTATTGCTCTGCAGAAGACAAGTGCTTAAACTTGCACGAGAAACGGTACCTAAAAGAGAACATGGTCGAAACCACGATTGCAAAAGGCCAGATCCCAGATATAATATGAACTTATACCAAGGGAGTAATTAATTTAAGAGAAGCTTTAATGATAAGATCTACATCGTGTCCATGGGCATGAACACAAAGTTCAAGGTCGACTCCCACTTCTTCAATGCATAACCTTACATTTACCTCCCCTTTTCGAAGTTGTAGTGTTGAAAAGTTATCTGACGAAGCGTCAGCAGGGTATAACCCGCATAACTTTCGAGGTCACACAAATTAAGGAAGGCATAGGTTCAACCCGTCAGGGTATCGTGGAAACATATACCACAAGCTTTGAGAGTAAATATTACCAGCTCGAAAGCAGAGCATGGTTGGCAAAAGGAGAGGATACAAATTACCAAAGGCATTATGTATCGGAGAAAGAACTCACAAGGTGATTAATTATGAAGGACATTGTCGGATAATAATCCAACAGTGGATATGGTGATCCACAATGGAGCTGATGTGAGTATCGATACCCAATCAGAGGAAGAAAGAATGCAAATGCATCGTTTTACAGAACATCTGAATAATTCAACGTTTAAATAACAAAGGAATTATGATTTTCAAATCAAGGGATCAGGAGCAAACGCTCTGATCAAGGACGGACAAGTTGAATAGACTTAGGGGTACAATCGATGGCAATCTGATTGGCCGAGGACCAGCTCACGTTTTAAATGACATCTGAGCTGGAAGGATGAATTCTATGATCTGAGTGAGGATTGCGAGCATTCGCAACATATTGAGTCAATGGACTCAAAATGATATTGACAAAGGTTGCCAATAAGATTACTATACTTATGGGATTAACCATAATGCAAGCAAGCAAGAATTTCAGGAGCAATAGGTTGCTCAGGATTTTCGGAAGACCGAATGGTATTTCGAAGAATTTTGTGAACTGCATGAATATCTGGGGATGAGCGGATACTCGATAAATGCGAGTAATTATCCGTAGTGGTATGCATGTGGCAAAGAACTGCAAGGCAGTAGGCACAAAGTATTCTCGGGGTATCTTATAATAACAAGATCGACTGGGAATAAAAGTAAGCACGACAGGTCTAAATACTTATCCATAGGGATATTTCGGTGGTAGGGAATTGCAAAAGCAATGGCATAAGGTTTCGGGAGAACATCGGAGAGTATTGTCAGAATCTTCTGTTGAAGCAGTCGATCATCTGTAATGAAGGGGCTCTTCGGCAGGAAGTGGTAACGAGAACCTAGAGTTAGATTTTAGCAAAATCATTTAACCCGAGTAGGAGAGAGTCAGAATCCCAGAGTATAGACGAGGAATAAAAGATCCTAATACCACCCAATGGCGACGTGGGCCCGTAAGGCACACAGCCATGTTAGTAAAAGTTTTGTAATGTCTAGACTCAACTTCGGCCAAGGAGTGTGGAAGGGGAATTCCTACAGGCAGTCGGCTCTGATACCAACTTGTGACGCCCCCGATTTGACCGTACACTAATCATACATGCAAACGTGTACGATCAAGATCAGGGACTCACGGGAAGATATCACAACACAACTCTACAAATAAAATAAGTCATACAAGCATCATATTACAAGCCAGGGGCCTCGAGGGCTCGAATACAAGAGCTCGATCAGAGACGAGTCAGCAGAAGCAACAATATCTGAGTACAGACATAAGTTAAACAAGTTTGCCTTAAGAAGGCTAGTACAAACTGGGATACAGATCGAAAGAGGCGCAGGCCTCCTGCCTGGGATCCTCCTAACTACTCCTGGTCGTCATCAACGGGCAGCACGTAGTAGTAGGCACCTCCCGAATAGTAGTAGTCGTCATCAACGGTGGCGTCTGGCTCCTGGGCTCCAACATCTGGTTGCGACAACCAGGTAGAAGGGATAGGGGGGAAAGAGGGAGAAAGCAACCGTGAGTACTCATCCAAAGTACTCGCAAGCAAGGAGCTACACTACATATGTATGCATTGGTATCAACTGGAATAAGGCTATCATATGTGGACTGAACTGCAGAATGCCGGAATAAGAGGGGGATAGCTAGTCCTTTCGAAGACTATGCTTCTGGCAGCCTCCGTCTTGCAGCATGTCGAAGAGAGTAGACTGAAGTCCTCCAAGTATCATCACGTAGCATAATCCTAACCGATAATCCTCCCCTCGTCGCCCTGTGAGAGAGCGATCACCGGTTGTATCTGGCACTTGGAAGGGTGTGTTTTATTAAGTATCCGGTTCTAGTTGTCATAAGGTCAAAGTACAACTCCAAGTCGTCCTGTTACCGAAGATCACGACTATTCGAATAGATTAACTTCCCTGCAGGGGTGCACCACATAACCCAACATGCTCGATCCCATTTGGCCGGACACACTTTTCTGGGTCATGCCCGGCCTCGTAAGATCAACACGTCGCAGCCCCACCTAGGCACAACAAAGAGGCCAGCACGCCGGTCTAAACCTAAGCGCACAGGGGTCTGGGCCCATCGCCCATAGCACACCTGCACGTTGCGTACGCGGCCGGAGAGCAGAACTAGCAACCTCCATTACAAAGGAAGTCACGTTACGCGGTCCAACCCGGCGCGCGCCGCTCAGTCGCTGGCGTCACGAAGTGCTTCGGCTGATACCACGACGTCGAGTGCCCATAACTGTCCCCGCGTAGATGGTTAGTGCGTATAGGCCAGTAGCCAGACTCAGATCAAATACCAAGATCTCATGAAACGTGTTAAGTATCTGCGAACGCCGACCAGGGCCAGGCCCACCTTTCTCCTAGGTGGTCTCAACCTGCCCTATCGCTCCGCCTCAAAGTAACAGTCGGGGGCCGTCGGGAACCCAGGCCCACCTCTACCGGGATGGAGCCACCTGCCCCTTCAGCCCCCATCTCCGAACAGTATCACAGGTAATGTAACTGTGTAAAGTATATCGTATATGCCCGTGATCACCTCCCGAAGTGATCACGGCCCAGTAATATAGCATGGCAGACGGACAAGAGTGTAGGGCCACTGATGAAACACTAGCATCCTATACTAAGCAGTAGGATAGCAGGTAATGGTAACAACAGTAGTAGCAAGGACAGGCTATGCATCAGGATAGGAATAACGAAAAGCAGTAACATGCTACACTACTCTAATGCAAGCAGTATAGAGAAGAGTAGGCGATATCTGGTGATCAAAGGGGGGGCTTGCCTGGTTGCTCTAGCAAGAGAGAGGGGTCGTCAACACCGTAGTCGTACTGGGCAGCAGCGGCGTCGGTCTTGGTGTCTAGCGGAAGAAGAGGGGGAAGAAACAATGAATACAATGCAAACAGATGCATAACGATGCATGACAAGACCAGTAACGGTGCTAGGGGTGCCCTAACGCGGTATGAGGTGATACCGGTGAAGGGGGAAACATCCGGGAAAGTATCCCCGATGTTTCACGTTTTCGGGCAAGGGAGCCGGAGGGGGAAAGTTATGAGTTCGATAGGTTAGGGAGGTGTGGTGGACGAACGGGTTGCGTATCCGGAATCGTCTTGACGTTCTGAGCAACTTTCATGTTGAAAATATTTTAATCCGAGTTACGGATTAAAAGATATGAGTTTCTAAAGATTCTATTAATTTCTGGAATTTAATTAATTATTTAAATTAATTCGAAAAAAAGATTAATGTCATCAGCATGATGTCATGCTGACATCAGCAGTCAACTAATCAGTTGACCTAGTCAAACTGACATGTGGGTCCTACTGTCATTGTCTATGACTAACTAAACAGGTTTAATTAGTTTACTTAATTTATTAGGTTAGTTAAACACAATTAATTAAGTTAATTAATTAATTAATTAATTAGTTATTTATTTAATTATTATTTTTAATTCTCTCTTTTTTTTAAACATTTTTGTTCTGGGCTGGGGCCCCTTTGTTAGTGGGCCAAAGGCCTAGCGGGTGTGGGCGCCGGGCGGAGGCCGTAGCCCGCCCGGTTGCGGGGCGAGGCCGTGGCCATCCGGTCGCGGGGTCGCCGGCATGGGGCCGAAGGCGAGGCCAAGGGTGGCCAGCAGCGGCGATGGTGGTCGTGTCGGAGGTAGCAGGGGGCTGCGGTGGTGCGGGCCACGGCAGGTGCGAGCGCTCCGGGAAGGAGAAGCACTGCAGGTGCGGCTCGGCGCGACGGCACGCCTGGCAAGACGAGGCCGCGGTGAGCACGGGCGGGGCGCGTACAGGGCGATGGCTAGGGGCGTGCGCAGAGTGCGGTGACCGCGGTGACGGACGAGGAGAGGGTAAGCTCACAGGGGAGGGAGTAGGGCACGGGCAGCGGGCTCGGGGGGAAGGTTGGGGTGGTCCAACGACGGAGCGGATGAGGACGTCCGGCGAGGCTTGACGGAGCCGATGAGGAGGCGAGGCGACGTGGAGCGGCTCCGGCGAGCGGCGTCCGTCGGCGAGGTCGGAGCGTCCGGCGTGGCGACGGGGATGGGGCGGCTCTCGGCGATGGCGGGGCAGAACCGGGCGGCGTCGGGGTTCGGCGAAGAGGGC